>NC_056725.1:344662310-344764444 GCF_019279795.1 Protopterus annectens | reverse complement strand
CTTGGTAATTTTTACTTTGGGTACTGAATGGGGGGAATTTTTGCGGGGGCTGTAATTTACATTGTATGAAGGGGGGAAAGGAATGCCTGTTTTTTTAATTTTAAAACTTTGGGAAAAACGGGGAATGGGGGTTTTTGGGGGCTGTAATTTTACATTGATACTGAATTGGGGGGTTGCTGCTGTAATTTTACATTAGTATTGAATGGGGGGAATGCTGCTGTAGGTTTTACATTGGTACTGAATGTGGGGGTGTTCCTGTAATTTTACATTGATACTGAATGGGGGGACGCTGCTGTAGTTTTGCATTGGTACTGAATGGGGGACGCTGCTGTAATTTTGCAATGGTATTGAATAAGGGGGAATGCTGTAATTTTACATTGGTACTGAATGGGGGCAATGCTGCTGTAATTTTACATTGATACTGAATAGGGGGGAATGCTGCTGTAATTTTACATTGGTATTGAATAGGGGGAATGCAGCTGTAATTTTACATTGGTACTGAATGGGGGGAATGCTGCTGTAATTTTGCATTGGTTCTGAATGGGGGAATGCTACTGTAATTTTACATTGGTACAGAATGAGGGGAATGCTGCTGTAATTTTACATTGGTACTGAATGGAGGGTATGCTACTATAATTTTACATTGGTACTGAATGGGGGAATGTTGCTGTAATTTTACATTGGTACTGAATGGGGGGAAAGCTGCTGTAATTTTACATTGGTACTGAATGGGGGGCAATGCTGCTGTAATTTTGCATTGGTACTGAATGGGGGGGATGCTGCTGTAATTTTGCAATGGTATTGAATAAGGGGGAATGCTGTAATTTTACATTGGTACTGAATGGGGGAATGCTGCTGTAATTTTACATTGATACTGAATGGGGAATGCTGCTGTAATTTTACATTGGTATTGAATGGGGGGAATGCAGCTGTAATTTTACATTGGTACTGAATGGGGGGAATGCTGCTGTAATTTTACATTGGTACTGAATGGGGGGTGCTGCTGTAATTTTGAATTGGTACTGAATGGTGAGGAATGCTGCTGTAATTTTACATTGGTACTGAATGAGGGGAATGCTGCTGTAATTTTGCATTGGTACTGAATGGGGGGGATGCTGTAATTTTACATTGGCACTGAATTGGGAGAATGCTGCTGTAATTTTACATTGATACTGAATTGGGGGGTTGCTGCTGTAATTTTACATTAGTATTGAATGGGGGGAATGCTGCTGTAGGTTTTACATTGGTACTGAATGTGGGGGTGTTCCTGTAATTTTACATTGATACTGAATGGGGGGACGCTGCTGTAATTTTGCAGTGGTACTGAATGGGGGGACGCTGCTGTAATTTTGCATTGGTACTGAATGGGGGAATGCTGCTGTAATTTTGCAGTGGTATTAAATGGGGGGAATGCTGTAATTTTACATTGGTACTGAATGGGGGGAATGCTGCTGTAATTTTACATTGATACTGAATAGGGGGAATGCTGCTGTAATTTTACATTGATATTGAATGGGGGAATGCAGCTGTAATTTTTCATTGGTACTGAATGGGGGAATGCTGCTGTAATTTTGCATTGGTACTGAATGGGGGAATGCTGCGTAATTTTACATTGGTACTGAATGGGGGGTGCTGCTGTAATTTTACATTGGTACTGAATTGAGGAATGCTGCTGTAATTTTTCATTGGTACTGAATGGGGGAATGCTGCTGTAATTTTACATTGGTAGGAAATGGGCAGATTGCTGCTGTAATTTTACATTGGTACTTAATGGGGGAATGCTGCTGTAATTTTACATTGGTAATGAATGGGGGGGTGCTGCTGTAATTTTATGTTGGTACTGAATGGGGGGGATGCTGCTGTAATTTTACATTGGTACTGCATGGGGAGAATGCTGCTGCAATTTTTCATTGGTTCTAAATGGGGGGAATGCTGCTGTAGTTTTGCATTGGTACTGAATGGGGGAATGCTGCTGTAATTTTACATTGGTACTGAATGGGGGATGCTGCTGTAATTTTGCATTTGTACTGAATGGGAGGGAATGCTGCAATAATTTTACATTGGTACTGAATGGGGGAAATGCTGCTGTAATTTTACTTTGGTACTGAATTTATTTATTTATTTATTTGAAGTTTGGTTGCCAGGATGGTCCATTGGGCCGAATGAGCCCGTTTTCAATGGAGTCCTGTGGAGAAAGGCTCCATGGATACAATAAATAAAAACATAGTGAAAATACAATATATAAAAACATAGTAAAAATGCAGGAAGAGTACTTTTAAGCCAAAGTAAATCATAACACAAATAGCAGGTATAGCATAACAATATGTAACAATTCACATGAGTTTACAATTTTTTTTATTTTTTATTTATTTTTTTTAAGTCTCTATAATCACTAAGATAGATATTTAGTTAAAGAAAATAGTGTGAAGGTATGTACACAGAATTAAATGTAAGTGTTTATTTACAGTATGTAAGTTCCTGTAGAGGAGATCTGGTTTGGCTAAGGGATAAGATAGTAGCTGGGAATGTTAAGCAGGATGGGAACATGAGCATTCCCACAGAGATTGTAAGTGTGAGTGAAGGAGAGTTTTAAAGGAGGGGAGACTGCAGGTGCTGCGAATATGAGATGGGAGGAAGTTCCAGAGACATACTAGTGAAAAAGAGAGTAGGAGTTTGCCTGCTGGATGGGCGGGTTTGTGGAGTTCGATCAAGTTCTGAGTGTTGGTTCTTAGGGGTCTGCTGGGTATGTGCATAGTGAAGGTTGGGCAAGAGAAGGGCAGAGGGAGGGCTTGAATATGAGCTTGTGGGCATGAGTTAGTTGAGTGTAGATAAGGTAGTTGGGAAGTTCTGGCCAATTTAGCTTGTGAAGAGCAATGCAGTGATGAGAGGAGGATCTGTGGCCAGTAATGAATTTGGCGATTTTATTATAGCAGGAGGAGAGTTTTGTTTTGGTAGAGGATTGTAGATTGTTAAGGAGTGGGGCACCATAAAGGAGGGTAGGGATGAGATATGTGTAAGCAAGGAGGAATCTAGTGGATGGGATGAGGAAGTGAATATGGTGATAGAACATACCAAGTTTCTGGTGAGTTTTTTTATGTTACTTTGTATATGGGTGTCAAATTTAAGCTGATTATCAATAAGAACACCTAGTAGTTTAGCACTGGGAACAATTTCAAGGGTAGTATTGTTGTGACTGGTTATGGAGAATGAATTTATGTTGATAGTCAAGGTTTTGGATGGGGTGAATAATATGAGTTTAGTTTTTGATGGATTAAGAGCTAGATGATTATCTAGCATCCATTGTTCGGTGGTAGAGAAGGCATCTTGTGTTAGTTGTATCAGGGTGGGAATGGAGATTGCAGCACAGATAATTGTTGAATCATCTGCATATTGGATGATTTTAGCATTAGGGATAGTGTGGTGGAAGTCGTTGATGAAAATGTTAAACAGTAAGGGACCTAATATAGAACCCTGGGGTACACCAGTGGCAGTGTTGAGAAATAAGGGAGTGGATTTCTTCCATTTGACGGCTTGTTGCCTATTGGAAAGGTAACTGGTAAACCAGTTAATAGAATTGGGGGGAATTCTGCTGTAATTTTGCAATGGTACTGAATGGGGTGAATGCTGCTGTAATTTTGCATGGGTACTGAATGGAGGGGGGATGCTGCTGTAATTTTACATTGTTACTGAATGGGGAGAATGCTGCTGTAATTTTACAATGGAACAGAATGGAGGGGGAATGCTGCTGTAATTTTACTTTGGTACTGAATGGGGGGGATGCTGTAATTTTACATTGGTACTGATTGGGGGGAATGCTGCTGTAGTTTTACATTGGTACTGAATGGGGGGAATGCTGCTGTTATTTTACATTGGTACTGAATTGGGGGACTCCTGCTGTAATTTTACATTGGTACTGAATGGGGGAATGCTGCTGTAATTTTACATTGGTACTGAATGGGGGATGCTGCTGTAATTTTACTTTGGTACTGAATGGGGGCAATGCTGCTGTAATTTTACTTTGGTACTGAATGGGGGCAATGCTGCTGTAATTTTGCAGTGGTACTGAATGGGGGGAATGATGCTGTAATTTTACATTGGTACTGAATGGGGGGAATGCTGCTGTAATTTTACACTGTTACTGAATGGGGGAATCCTGTTGTAATTTTACATTGGTACTGAATGGGGGATGCTGCTGTAATTTTACATTGGTACTGAATGGGGGAATGCTGCTGTCATTTTGCATTGGTACTGAATGAGGGGAATGCTGCTATAATTTTACACTGGCACTTAATGGGGGAAATGCTGCTCTAATTTTACTTTGGTACTGAATTTATTTATTTGAAGTTTGGTTGCCAGGATGGTCCATTGGGCCAAATGAGCCCGTTTTCAATGGAGTCCTGTGGAGAAAAGCTCCATGGATACAATATATAAAAACATAATGAAAATACAATATATAAAAACATAGTAAAAATGCAAGAAGAGTACATTTAAGCCAAAGTAAATCATAACACAAATAGAAGGTAAATCATAACAATATGTAACAATTCACGAGTTTACAATTTTTTTTTTTTTTAAGTCTCTATAATCACCAAGATAGATATTTAGTTAAAGAAAATAGTGTGAAGGTATGTACACAGAATTAAATGTAAGTGTCTATTTACAGTATGTAAGTTCCTGTAGAGGAGATCTGGTTTGGCTAAGGGATAAGATAGTAGCTGGGAATGTTAAGCAGGATGGGAACATGAGCATTCCCACAGAGATTGTAAGTGTGAGTGAAGGAGAGTTTTAAAGGAGGGGAGACTGCAGGTGCTGCGAATATGAGGTGGGAGGAAGTTCCAGAGACAGGCTAGGGAAAAAGAGAGTAGGAGTTTTCCTGCTGGATGGGCGGGTTTGTGGAGTTCGATCAAGTTCTGAGTGTTGGTTCTTAGGGGTCTGCTGGGTATGTGCATAGTGAAAGTTGGGCAAGAGAAGGGCAGAGGGAGGGCTTGAATATGAGCTTGTGGGCATGAGTTAGTTGAGTGTAGATAAGGTAGTTGGGAAGTTCTGGCCAATTTAGCTTGTGAAGAGCAATGCAGTGATGAGAGGAGGATCTGTGGCCAGTGATGAATTTGGCGATTTTATTATAGCAGGAGGAGAGTTTTGTTTTGGTAGAGGATTGTAGATTTTTAAGGAGTGGGGCACCATAAAGGAGGGAAGGGATGAGATATGTGTAAGCAAGGAGGAATCTAGTGGATAGGGTGAGGAAGCAAATATGGCGATAGAACATACCGAGTTTCTGGTGAGTTTTTTTTATGTTACTTTGTATATGGGTGTCAAATTTAAGCTGATTATCAATAAGAACGCCTAATAGTTTAGCACTGGGAACAATTTCAAGGGTAGTATTGTTGTGACTGGTTATGGAGAATGAATTTATGTTGATAGTTAAGGTTTTGGATGGGGTGAATAACATGAGTTTAGTTTTTGATGGATTAAGAGCTAGATGATTATCTAGCATCCATTGTTCATAGGTTCATAGGTTCATAGCTTCATACTAGGCTATCTGCCCTAGGGCATTTATAAGCCTAGCCAGAGTGTGTTTGGCTTTCGCTACCCATTTTAAATTAATTTTGCTATGCCTTTTTTTGAGGTTAGTATACTGTGCCTCTGTCTAACAGTGACACAGAAGTGATAGCCGGGGTAAACCTACGATCCCCCATCCACTCATCAAGATTCCTCTTGAAGAGAGTCAATGAGGTACTCTGCCTAACCTGAACTGGGATTTTATTCCAGAGTGAAGGGAGCCTCTGGGTTATGAATCTGTCCCTCCAGCATGTCCTATTTATTTCAGTGCTGAGGTTCAAGTCTCTCAAGTGCGTAGCTCGATGGGATTTGGATTTTCTGAGGTGCAGCATGTCTATTAATTCTGGGTTGGACATGGCTTTATACATCAGGCACAGATCTCCTCTGAGCAGGCGGTATGCCACTGAGTAGAGCTGGAGTTTCTTTAACCAGGCAGCATATGGCATCTGTTTGAGCCCTTTGATCCTCTTGGTGAGGTACTTTTGGGGTCTTTCCAGTTGCTGCAGGTGTCTGGTAAGGTACATCCCAAAAGGGGCATTGTACTCAATAATGGGCCTGATGAGGGATGAGTAAAGAGGCACGATGACCTCTCCTGATCTAGATGTGAATCCCTTCATGATTAGGTGGGCTATATAAAATGTTTTTCTAACCACTTTGGCCACGTGGTTGTCAAATGAGAGATTGCTATCAACTTGGGTCCCCAGGTCCCTAATTACTTCTTCTGTACTTAATGGATTGCCACCTATGTTGTAATTTGTGGGCACTTTGTTTTTGCCAAAGGGGATGACTATACACTTTTTGGCATTTAGCTTGAGGCCATGGCTCTGGCACCGGTTGTCTGTTTCTATGAGGCCCTTTTGGAGGATGCTTGTGTCGGCTGGAGAGTCAATTATAGTGCCCAGTTTGCAGTCATCTGCGAACTTGGTCAGCCATAGTCCTTCCGTGTTGGCCTGTACCTCTGAGAAATATATACCGAACAGGAGAGGTCCTAGGACTGAGCCTTGTGGGACGCCACTTGTAACTGGTTTGGAGTCTGACATGGCTCCAGCAATTCCAACCATGTGGGTTCTGTCCTTGAGCCAGTTTGCAACCCATCTAGTGACATAGGGGTTTATATTTAAGCTAGTGAGCTTATCTATAATGCCAGAGTGGGGTATTGTATCGAAGGCTTTTGCGAGGTCCAGGTAGGCTGTGTGGACCACCTTCCCCTTGTCAATGGCCTTGGTGACTGTTTCAAAGAAATTGACCAGGTTTAAGAGGCAGGATCTGCCCTTAACAAAGCCAAACTGGGTAGGATCCAGTGTCTGTAGGTCCCCAATATCTTTTTTATGAGGTCCATGATGATCCTTTCCATAGCTTTGCAGACCAAGCTAATCAGGCTTATGGGGCGATAGTTTCCAGGATCTGTTGAGGCACCACCTTTGTGGAGAGGGACCACTGTTGCTGTACACCACTCTTTGGGTACATATCCTGTGGTAAGGCTGAGATTGAACAGTAGTTTTATGTTTGGGTTTAGCTCTTCTTGGAGTTCATGTAGGACGCAGCCCGGGACACCGTCTGGTCCCATTGATGCTGTGTTTTTTGCTTTGGAGAGGGCAGCTCTTACCTGAGCATCTGAGATGTCAGGGGGGCAGCACTCTGCTGGGATACATATTTGCCCTTTTGGTGGGGAGGGGGGGAGAAGCTTGCGCTGAACCTGTCAGCTAGGATGCTGGCAATGTCTGTGGGTTTGGTGTATTTTTTGTCATTTTGGACTAATTCTGAGCATATCTGGGAATTCCCACCCAGGTGCCTAACATAACTAAAGAAAGCCTTGTGATTATCTTTAGTGTCCTATGCAGTTTTTCTCTTGGAGCTGGCCTTAGACGATTTTATGAGTGCCCGTAGTTTTTTGCTAACAGTGATCAGTGATGCCTTCCCTTTTTGGGATTTTGCTCTATCATGTAGTAGCTTCCTCCTTCTATTGTATAGTTTGTTTATGGCTGGGGTCTGCCAGACAGGATGTCTGCCTTTGGAGGATTGGGTCTTGGTTTTATTTGGGATTGCATGATCCATGCATTCCTGAAGGTGTTCATAGAATGCAAAATCAAAAGAGGATGATACTCCACAACAAACGAAGCAAAACCAGATGAATGAAAAGACAAGTCCTTTATTCAAATAAGTAAGCGCTTTCACATTGCTTGGAACGCTTCATCAGACTTCAACAAACCATAAAATTTAAATCAACTTATATATAAGTAAAGCACCAATGAAAAACACATTAGCAAGTCACATGCAAGTTACAAAAATGCATCATTTCCTTTCCATGAAAAATTATATAAATATATCATACAAATCTCATGTTAATAAATGAATAGTAGAAGTAAAATATTAAAACATACTAAAACATATATTACATAATGAAACATATTACTACTGTTTAATGTTTCAAAGGTTTATCTAATAAAAATGGTCTCAATGAAAATTTATCATTGAGACCATGACCTTTATTCGCAGATAGCTTAATTATCCATTTTGCCTCAGCTTTTTCTGTCTTATTGCCAATATTACCAAGTCTTTCAGTCTCTGTTAACTGTCCTATTACTAAAAATCTAAAGGCATGTGTAGTGTCATTTTGTAGCACATGCTTAGGCATTCCTTCATTCTCTCTATGTATAGCATACAAATGCTCTTGTATCCTTTCTCTTAAGGTTCTATTAGTCTTTCCTATATAGAAACAATAACATTTTATGCAGGATGCTAAATAAATCACAATTCTTGACTTACAATCAGCGTATTCATTAAACTCCTATTTAGCACCAGTATCTGGATGTATAAAAACATTAGATTTCATTATATATATATATATATATATATACACTGGTTGCAAGAGCGACATGCAAATGTACCCTTTCTCTCAGAGGAGATCTTATTTTTAGGAACTCTCTCATAACAAAGCATACGTTTTAAAGATTTAGTATTCTTATAGCTAAAGGATGGTTTCTCAACCACTAAGTCTTTTATACCATCATCTAACTGTAAAATGTTCCAATGTCTCTTAATGATGTGACAATAGAAGTATTATTATTAGTAAAGGGTATCACTAGTCTCCTCTTATCATTATTCCTCACTATAGGTCTCTCATCTATGCTGCCTTGTTTTTTAATAAAAGGACGTCCTAGATGTGTACGTTCAAAAGTGTCCAATGAATGCATATCTCTATTGCAATAGCCTCTATGCCTAAAATCACTTTCTATAGTTTTTAATGCATCAGAGAAAACCAAATTATCACTAGTTATATTAGAAAAACGTTTCACTTGATTACTCACAATGTTTTTCTGTATATGAGGGGGGGGGTGCATGCTACTTCTGTGAAGAATAGCATTCTTCCTACATACCTTCCTAAATACTTCTGTTTCTAGAGTATTGTCTTTTTTCCTCAATGTCACATCTAAAAAATCAATTGTGTTTTGTGAATACTTTTCAGTCAACCTAAGAAATGTGGTAGTTCCATTAATATATAGAACAAACTCTTTCAAGAGCTCTAATGTGCCTCCCCAAATTAAAAAAAGATCATCAACAAAACGTTTATAAAACCTTATAGAAGTGGAGTAAGCCAAATGTTCTAAAACATACGTATTCTCCCAGTATGCTAACACAAGGTTAGCATAAGAGTTTGCACAAGATGTGCAAAAAGGTAAAAACATTGTGACAAAGAACCATTTCTAACAACATTGTGAGTTTAATAACTTGATTGTTGCTAAGTCCTTTGTTTAACAAATATAACCTTAGGAAATCTATCCCTACATCATTGGGTATGCATGTAAAAAGAGAAATGTCTAGTGTTACCATATAATCTGTAGTTTCTAGAATATTGTTCTCATTGAAAGGTGCTAGTGTTTCCAAGAACCGTTTCGTATCACGTAATATAGATCTAGTAGATTCCACGACTGGTCTCAAGTTTTTTTCTAGAAAAATAGATATTGTCTCAGTCAACCAGCCTCTGCCAGATACTATTGGTCTAAGTGGAGGATTATGTGTGGTCTTATGTACCTTAGGTAATCCTCGAATTACTGGTATCACAGGTTTCTCTATCAAAAAATATTTGTAAAGTTCTTCATCAATAATCCCACACATCAACATGTCATATAAATCTGCATGTACTGTTTTTATTAATTTATCTAGATCTGACATGCTCAGTCTCTTATAAGTAGTAGTATCTGAGAGCATTTTTAACATAGTATCATGGTAGTAGCAGGTATCTAGAAATACTGTAGCTCCCCCTTTATCAGCTTGTCGAATGACTATATTAGTATTGTTCTTTAAATCATGAAGGGCTAACTTCTCTTCCTTGGTGATATTGTAAAAATCAAGTTTTATATTGTCAGATTCAAAAAACTTCAACAAATCATCACTGCAAGCTCTTTCAAAACTTTCCAATAAAGGATGTATAGCAGGCATATAAGTAGAAGGTTTTTTAAAAGACATAACATCAGTATTAAAAACATTGTTGCCAAACTGTAAACCAAGTGCAATATTTCTAACAAAACATTTTATGTCAACAATTAAATCACTTATATCAGTCCCCTGAGAGGGAATGAAGGACAAACCTTTGTTCAAAATCTTTCTTTCATTGTCCATAAGCATGTGACTGGAAAGATTAATAATCAAGTCCTGGTTACAGTTTTGAAAGTTTTTTTCTGAAGTTCTAACTGGCCTCCTGATATCTTCCTTTTCCTGGTGGTTTGTGGACTCCAATTGTGCCTCATCTCCTGTCAAAAAGGGAGTGGAAAACGAAGAGAAGTGTCATTAGATTCAGCTGAAACAGTTCCATTTGCTGATATAGGAGTTTTTCTTCTCACTACAGGTGCTGACATGGTAGTTGTATTTAAAATATCAGAATTCACTGTATTCACACTAGAGCGTTGTTCACTGACTGCTGCTTCTACCTGAGAAGAGGAAGCAGGCATGGAAGGAGTAGGAGCAGATAAAGTGTTACGCTCAGAGAAAGGCATTTCAATGTTAGTGCGCGTCGCAGCATATGTTGTCCTGGTGGACTCTCTCGGCCAGGAGGAGACGTTCCCCCTTGAGAAATCCATACAGTCTCTTTCTAATTTCTTCTTTTTTGCCAATAATAACTTATTATCTAACGCTTGCATTGTAGTCGCTATATCAGAAAGAAAATCTTCTTTCTGTGTGTTGGTAAGGGCTGCAGTCAGTTTTTCTTCTAAAGCTATAGCTTCTTGCTGAAGTTCCAACTCTATTAAAGTATATTGTTCAATAAGTAGTCTCATGTAGGCATAGCTCGTATCTAAATTAAGTTGCTGCCACTTAGACAAAAGTTCAGGATAGGCAGAGCCAAAAGTAGGCATTTTTAACAAACGAAGACATCTAGGGACAACTTTAAAATGAATGCATGCCTCCATATGTCTTTTTTGCCACATGGCATTCTTAATTTTACTGAGGTTGTCCTCGAGCTTTCTCATTGTTTGTAAAACATCTACATGCCAATCAGTATCTCTATGTTTAGAGGCTGCTTTTGCTAATTCAGCATAAGACAGTTTTAAAAGTGGATTAATACCTTCTGTGAAGATTTCTGTAAGACCCAAAGATCTGGATTCAAGTAACACATTGCTGGTTTCTTCTGTCATGTCCCTTCAGTGAACAAAGTAGCAAAGTTCAGGAAGAAAAGAACACTGTCAGGGTAAGGTATCACCTCCCAAAAAAAGCACAAATCCAAAATCAAAAGAGGATGATACTCCACAACAAATGAAGCAAAACCAAATGAATGAAAAGACAAGTCCTTTATTCGAATAAGTAAGCGCTTTCATGTTGCTTGGAACGCTTCATCAGACTTCAACAAACCATAAAATTTAAATCAACTTATATATAAGTAAAGCACCAATGAAAAACACATTAGCAAGTCACATGCAAGTTACAAAAATAAATCATTTCCTTTCCATGAAAAATTATATAAATATATCATAAAAATCTCATGTTAATAAATGAATAGTAGAAGTAAAATATTAAAACATACTAAAACATATATTACATAATGAAACATATTACTACTGTTTAATGTTTCAAAGGTTTATCTAATAATTATTTTTGGCAAAAAAGAAGAAATTAGAAAGAGACTGTATGGATTTCTCGAGGGGGAACGTCTTCTCCTGGCCGAGAGAGTCCACCAGGACAACATATGCTGCGACGCGCACTAACATTGAAATGCCTTTCTCTGAGTGTAACACTTTATCTGCTCCTACTCCTTCCATGCCTGCTTCCTCTTCTCAGGTAGAAGCAGCACTCAGCGAACAACGCTCTAGTGTGAATACAGTGAATTCTGATATTTTAAATACAACTACCATGTCAGCACCTGTAGTGAGAAGAAAAACTCCTATATCAGCAAATGGAACTGTTTCAGCTGAATCTAATGACACTTCTCTTCATTTTCCACTACCTTTTCGACAGGAGATGAGGCGCGATTGGAGTCAACAAACCACCAGGAAAAGGAAGATATCAGGAGGCCAGTTAGAAATTCAGAAAAAAACTTTCAAAACTGTAACCAGGACTTGATTATTAATCTTTCCAGTCACATGCTTATGGACAATGAAAGAAAGATTTTGAACAAAGGTTTGTCCTTCATTCCCTCTCAGGGGACTGATATAAGTGATTTAATTGTTGACATAAAATGTTTTGTTAGAAATATTGCACTTGGTTTACAGTTTGGCAACAATTTTTTTAATACTGATGTTATGTCTTTTAAAAAACCTTCTACTTATATGCCTGCTATACATCCTTTATTGGAAAGTTTTGAAAGAGCTTGCAGTGATGATTTGTTGAAGTTTTTTGAATCTGACAATATAAAACTTGATTTTTACAATATCACCAAGGAAGAGAAGTTATCCCTTCATAATTTAAAGAACAATACTAATATCGTAATTCGACAAGCTGATAAAGGGGGAGCTACAGTACTTCTAGATACCGGCTACTACCATGATACTATGTTAGAAATGCTCTCAGATACTACTACTTATAAGAGACTGAGCATGTCAGATCTAGATAAATTAATAAAAACAGTACATGCAGATTTATATGACATGTTGATGTGTGAGATTATTGATGAAGAACTTTACAAATATTTTTGATAGAGAAACCTGTGATACCAGTAATTAGAGGTTTACCTAAGGTACATAAGACCACACATAATCCTCCACTTAGACCAATAGTATCTGGCAGAGGCTGGTTGACTGAGACAATATCTATTTTTCTAGAAAAAAACTTGAGACCAGTCGTGGAATCTACTAGATCTATATTACGTGATACGAAACAGTTCTTGGAAACACTTGCACCTTTCAATGAGAACAATATTCTAGAAACTACAGATTATATGGTAACACTAGACGTTGTTTCTCTTTTTACCTGCATACCCAATGATGTAGGGATAGATTTCCTAAGGTTATATTTGTTAAACAAAGGACTTAGCAACAATCAAGTTATTAAACTCACAATGTTGTTAGAAATGGTTCTTTGTCACAATGTTTTTACCTTTAATAATGAATACTTCCTTCAAATTAAAGGAGTAGCTATGGGCACATCTTGTGCAAACTCTTATGCTAACCTTGTGCTAGCATACTGGGAGAATACGTATGTTTTAAAACATTTGGCTTACTCCATTTCTATAAGATATTATAAACGTTTTGTTGATGATCTTTTTTTTAATTTGGGGAGGCACATTAGAGCTCTTGAAAGAGTTTGTTCTATATATTAATGGAACTACCACATTTCTTAGGTTGACTGAAAAGTATTCACAAAACACAATTGATTTTTTAGATGTGACATTGAGGAAAAAAGACAATACTCTAGAAACAGAAGTATTTAGGAAGGTATGTAGGAAGAATGCTATTCTTCACAGAAGTAGCATGCACCCCCCCCCTCATATACAGAAAAACATTGTGAGTAATCAAGTGAAACGTTTTTCTAATATAACTAGTGATGATTTGGTTTTCTCTGATGCATTAAAAACTATAGAAAGTGATTTTAGGCATAGAGGCTATTGCAATAGAGATATGCGTTCATTGGACACTTTTGAACGTACACATCTAGGACGTCCTTTTATTAAAAAACAAGGCAGTATAGATGAGAGACCTGTAGTGAGGAATAATGATAAGAGGAGACTAGTGATACCCTTTACTAATAATAATACTTCTATTGTCAACATTATTAAGAGACATTGGAATATTTTACAGTTAGATGATGGTATAAAAGACTTAGTCGGTGAAAAAACATCCTTTAGCTATAAGAATACTAAATCTTTAAAACGTATGCTTTGTTATGAGAGAGTGCCTAAAAATAAGATCTCCTCTGAGAGAAAGGGTACATTTGCATGTCGCTCTTGCAACCAGTGTATATATATAATGAAATCTAATGTTTTTATACATCCAGATACTGGTGCTAAATATGAGTTTAATGAATACGCTGATTGTAAGTCAAGAAATGTGATTTATTTAGCATCCTGCATAAAATGTTATTGTTTCTATATAGGAAAGACTAATAGAACCTTAAGAGAAAGGATACGAGAGCATTTGAATGCTATACATAGAGAGAATGAAGGGAATACCCTAGCCAAGCATGTACTACAAAATGACACCACCCATGCCTTTAGATTTTTAGTAATAGGCCAGTTAACAGAGACTGAAAGACTTGGTAATATTGGCAATAAGACAGAAAAAGCTGAGGCAAAATGGATAATTAAGCTATCTGCGAATAAAGGTCATGGTCTCAATGATAAATTTTCATTGAGACCATTTTTATTAGATAAACCTTTGAAACATTAAACAGTAGTAATATGTTTCATTATGTAATATATGTTTTAGTATGTTTTAATATTTTACTTCTACTATTCATTTATTAACATGAGATTTTTATGATATATTTATATAATTTTTCATGGAAAGGAAATGATGTATTTTTGTAACTTGCATGTGACTTGCTAATGTGTTTTTCATTGGTGCTTTACTTATATATAAGTTGATTTAAATTTTATGGTTTGTTGAAGTCTGATGAAGCGTTCCAAGCAATGTGAAAGCGCTTACTTATTCGAATAAAGGACTTGTCTTTTCATTCATCTGGTTTTGCTTCGTTTGTTGTGGAGTATCATCCTCTTTTGATTTTGGATTTGTGCTTTTTTTGGGAGGTGATACCTTACCCTGACAGTGTTCTTTTCTTGCTGAACTGTTCATAGAATGCATTTATAAAGGATTCTGCAGTCTGGGCCGTATTTTCCACAGACCCAGGGGCTTTGAAGGATTCCACCTTGGTTTTGAGGAGTGCGAAATTTGCTTTAGAGAAGTTTTCCACTGTGGTTTTCTGGGCAGGGGGTGGAGTCGGGATGTGAATATCCAGTGAGATTTGTTTATGGTCTGATCTTACCAGTGAGGGATACACTTCTGGTCTGGAGCATAGAGTCCCCATGTTGGTGATGATCAGGTCCAGTATGTTTTCCCCTCTTGTGGGAGTGGTAACAAGTTGTTCCATAGCATTTGAGTTTATAAATTCTAGGAACCTTTGAGCTAGGGTGTTGGAGCTAGAGTAATGCTCCCAGTCTATGTTTGGGTAGTTGAAGTCACCCAATATAATGGTGTTAGGAGAGACCTTCATATTTTCCAGTGTTCTCAGGAAGGCCGAGTGGGGTTCCTGGGTTTGGGAGGGTGGTCTGTAGCAGGCTATAAACTGGAAGGCAGTTTTACCCACTGTTAGTTGCACATGGATAGTCTCTGATGCTTCATGCTGTGCCACCAACCTGGAGGTGTGGGTATCTTTGACGAATATTGAAACTCCTCCTCCTTTTCTGGTTCGGTCCAAGTTTTGGGGCTGAAAAGCATGGTATGAGGTATAAGCTGGTAGTGCTGGGGTGCTCTCGGGAGCCTTGAACCAGGTTTCTGTTACTGCACAGATATCGATGTTCTCCATGCTAAGGAGAGTTTCGAGTGCATGCATCTTGAGGTTTAGACTTATGGCGTTGAGTAGCATTACTCTTAGTTTCTTATCCCCTGTGATACCTATGGAGGTGTGTTTGTCTTTTGAGCCTTGCCTAAAAAAGGCACTATGGGGGTAGCAAGAGCCTTTGCCAATATCCAAAAGCCCAGGGGTGACAGATGCAAGCCATCCCTAGCGAAGCATCATGGCCTGTCGAGCATGTCATCCCAGGCTGACAGGCATTGGATCCCCTTTGAATGACACCAATACTTAAGCCAATTGTAGAAATTGATCATCTTGTCTTCATATTGTGGCATCATTCTTGGTGAGGGTAAGATGCTACTCAAGGTCAGGGTCATACCGGCCTGGGCTACATGCTCAGAGAGCTCCTCTATGTCTCTTTTCATGTAGTCCAGGGAGGTACGTCTCAGGTCATTCACACCAGCATGGACAATGACTGAGTCATATTTGTACTTGCCTTGGAGTGACCTGAGTGCTTGTGTTATGTGGCGGATCCTAGCGCCCAACAGGCAGCTCACCGTGACCTTCTCCTTGTTCAGCCTGGTGAGCAGGACATCAGTGTGCCTGACGATAGAGTCACCTATTACAAGTGTATCAGGTGTGTTGTTTAGCCTTAAGGGCTGTGGCTGTTCGGCACACTGGCTTTGTGAGCTATGTGTTGCACATGTTTTGTTTTGGGGTAGCGGTTGCTTGGGTGTCTGCTTTGGAGGTCTCTGCTGCTTAGGCAGATTTTTATTCAGAGCCTCCGAGTATGTTTTTGTGTGTTTATGTGTTTGGTTTGCTGTCGTGGTAGATCTGTGTGAGACTGGAATTGTAGTGAGTGTGGTTTTCTTCTCCTCCTGACAGGTTTTGCCAGTACTGAGTTGAGAGAGCTTAGCCTCCAGTTTGGCTATATGGTTGCATCTCTCACATGTGTTGGAATTTTTTGGGAGGAGGAGAGGGTTGTCTGTGTACATGCAACAGTTTTAACATTGTCTCAAGATTCCCAGATTCACCAGCTGGACCGGAGAGGAGATTGACAACTGACCTTTGGACATGCTAGAATAGTATTGGGAATTCCTTTATAATTGAAAAAAAAGGGCCAGTGGGAAACAAGGTACTCAAGGGGAGTTTGTGAGGGTGTAGTGCTTTTAATCTTTTAGTGCTGACTTATATAATTGCTTTAGTGAGCAAGTGCCAGGTAACTTAAATGCAATGTGTTACAGGTAACTGAAATGCAAAAATGACAAACAGTAACTTTCTTTCAAGTGAAACAAGGAAATAAGTACAGTAAGCAATGCAGATGTCACTAGGGATCCACAGAAGCACTGAAAAGCCACGTTTTAGGTGGAATTAGCATTTCAGGGAAATAACAAGCAAACAAGCATACAAACAAAGCTAGATTCAGCAGGCCTGGATCTAGTCTATGCTACAGCAAACAAGGTGTACCAATTCCAGTAAGAAACAGTTCAAATATGCAGGCACTATAAGCCTTTAACCAGAAATTCCCAGCTCAGAAGGGCAGAGTCCAGCCTCTCCTCCCACAAGAGTGCAGACCATGAACCTTCTTAATGTAAAATAACTGGCCTGAAGCCCAAGTGCTTAAACCAGAACTAATACACTTTTAGAATAACAGACACTGAGCCCTCAATCAGCAGTTCCCAACTTAGAAGGATGTAAGCTACCTGTCCTGCCACCACAGTGCAGGCCACAAACCTTCTTAATGTAAAACAACTGGTCTGAAGCCCAAGTGCTTAAACTAAAAGGCTTAGAGTGAGTTACACCAAGCAGTAATAAATACAATTGAGTACTTTTAAGATGATGCAAAGGCAAAATAAAGTAGGAAGAAACACAAATACAGTAAAAGCAGATACATTTTTTTTTTTTGAGTGAGCAAATGAGATGGGCCCAGGAGGAGTATCCAAGTGCAAATTTACAAGAGGGGCGGGCAGTTTTAAAGCCACCAAGACAAAAACAGGGAGTGTGGGTGGGGACCTACTGAATAAACAGTCAACTTCTAGCTAGATATTGCTCAATGCAACAAAAACAAATTACTTTAAAAAGTGCAGATAAAAGTTACTTAGCTACACTTATGCATTCAATTGATATCATGCAGGTCTTAACCGGCCAAAGCTCACAGTTTAAACAGAAGATAATTCACTGTACCACTTGTATAAGACAGAAACTGAATAACAATGAAGGAAACTATGACCCCCACCTATCACTGGCTATGCAGGTTTTTAACAAGCCTTAACAGAAAATACCACATGCACTACTGAAAAAACATTCAACTTCTAGCTAGATATTGCTCAATGCAACACAAACAAATTACTTTAAAAGTGCAGATAAAAGTTACTTAACTACACTTATGCATTCAATTGATATCATGCAGGTCTTAACCGGCCAAAGCTCACAGTTTAAACAGAAGATAATTCACTGTACCACTTGTATAAGACAGAAACTGAATAACAATGAAGGAAACTACTACCCCACCTATCACTGGCTATGCAGGTTTTTAACAAGCCTTAACAGAAAATACCACATGCACTACTGAAGAAACAGTCAACTTCTAGCGAGATATTGCTCAATGCAACACAAACAAATTACTTTAAAAAGTGCAGATAAAAGTTACTTAGCTACACTTATGCGTTCAATTGATATCATGCAGGTCTTAACGGGCCAAAGTTCACAGTTTAAACACTTCGGTGGTAGAGAAGGCATCTTGTGTTAGTTATATCAGGGTGGGAATGGAGTTAGCAGCACAGATAATTGTTGAATCATCTGCATATTGGATAATTTTAGCATTAAGGATAGTGTGGTGGAAGTCGTTGATGAAAATGTTAAACAGTAAGGGACCTAAAATAGAACCCTGCGGTACACCAGTGGCAGTGTTGAGAAATAAGGAAGTGGATTTCTTCCATTTCACGGCTTGCTGCCTATTGGAAAGGTAACTGGTAAACCAGTTAATAGAATTGGGGGAATGCTGCTGTAATTTTGCATTGGTACTGAATGGGGGGAATGCTGCTGTAATTTTGCATGGGTACTGAATGGAGGGAATGCTGCTGTAATTTTACATTGTTACTGAATGGGGGGAATGCTGCTGTAATTTTACAATGGAACAGAATGGAGGGGGGTGTTGCTGTAATTTTACTTTGGTACTGAATGGGGGGATGCTGCTGTAATTTTACATTGGTACTGATTGGGGGGAATGCTGCTGTAATTTTACATTGGTACTGAATGGGGGGAATGCTGCTGTAATTTTACATTGGTACTGAATTGGGGGAGTCCTGCTGTAATTTTACATTGGTACTGAATGGGGGAATGCTGCTGTAATTTTACATTTGTAGTGAATGGGAGGAATGCTGCTGTAATTTTACTTTGGTACTGAATGGGGGGCAATGCTGCTGTAATTTTGCAGTGGTCCTGAATGGGGGGATGCTGCTGTAATTTTACATTGTTACTGAATGGGGATGCTGCTGTAATTTTGCATTGGTACTGAATGGGGAGGAATGCTGCTGTAATTTTACATTGGTACTGAATGGGGGGAATGCTGCTGTAATTTTACATTGGAACTGATTGGGAGGAATGCTGATGTAATTTTACATTGGTGCTGAATGGGGAATGCAGATGTAATTTTACATTGGTACAGAATATGTAGGATGCTGCTGTAATTTTGCAATGGTACTGAATGGGGGAAATGCTGCTGTAATTTTACATTGGTACTGAATGGGGAATGCTGCTGTAATTTTACATTGGTACTGAATGGGGATGCTGCTGTAATTTTACATTGGTACTGAATGGGGGAATGCTGCTGTAATTTTACATTGGTACTGAATGGGGGAGAATGCTGCTGTAATTTTACATTGGTACTGAATGGGGATGCTGCTGTAATTTTGCATTGGTACTGAATGGGGAATGCTGCTGTAATTTTACATTGGTACTGAATGGGGAATGCTGCTGTAATTTTACATTGGTACTGAATGGGGGAATGCTGCTGTAATTTTACATTGGTACTGAATGGGGGAATGCTGCTGTAATTTTACATTGGTACTGAATGGGGGAATGCTGCTGTAATTTTACATTGGTACTGAATGGGGAATGCTGCTGTAATTTTACATTGGTACTGAATGGGGAATGCTGCTGTAATTTTACATTGGTACTGAATGGGGAATGCTGCTGTAATTTTACATTGGTACTGAATGGGGAGAATGCTGCTGTAATTTTACATTGGTACTGAATGGGGAATGCTGCTGTAATTTTACATTGGTACTGAATGGGGAATGCTGCTGTAATTTTACATTGGTACTGAATGGGGATGCTGCTGTAATTTTACATTGGTACTGAATGGGGGAATGCTGCTGTAATTTTACATTGGTACTGAATGGGGAATGCTGCTGTAATTTTACATTGGTACTGAATTGGTGGGGATGCTGCTGTAATTTTGCATTGGTACTGAATGGGGGGAATGCTGCTGTAATTTTACATTGGTACTGAATGGGGAATGCTGCTGTAATTTTACATTGGTACTGAATGGGGAATGCTGCTGTAATTTTACATTGGTACTGAATGGGGGAATGCTGTAATTTTAATTTGGTACTGAATGGGGAATGCTGCTGTAATTTTACATTGGTACTGAATGGGGAATGCTGCTGTAATTTTACATTGGTACTGAATGGGGGGAATGCTGCTGTAATTTTACATTGGTACTGAATGGGGGAATGCTGCTGTAATTTTACATTGGTACTGAATGGGGATGCTGCTGTAATTTTACATTGGTACTGAATGGGGAATGCTGCTGTAATTTTACATTGGTACTGAATGGGGGGATGCTGCTGTAATTTTACATTGGTACTGAATGGGGATGCTGCTGTAATTTTACATTGGTACTGAATGGGGGAATGCTGCTGTAATTTTACATTGGTACTGAATGGGGAATGCTGCTGTAATTTTACATTGGTACTGAATGGGGGAATGCTGCTGTAATTTTACATTGGTACTGAATGGGGTAATGCTGCTGTAATTTTACATTGGTACTGAATGGGAAGAAGGCTGCTGTAATTTTTCATTGGTACTGAATGTGGGAAAATGCTGCTGTAATTTTACATTGATACTGAATGGGGGAATGCTGCTGTAATTTTACATTGGTACTGAATGGGGAATGCTGCTGTAATTTTACATTGGTACTGAATGGGGGATGCTGCTGTAATTTTACATTGGTACTGAATGGTGCTGCTGTAATTTTACATTGGTACTGAATGGGGAATGCTGCTGTAATTTTACATTGGTACTGAATGGGGGAATGCTGCTGTAATTTTACATTGGTACTGAATGGGGGAATGCTGCTGTAATTTTACATTGGTACTGAATGGGGAATGCTGCTGTAATTTTACATTGGTACTGAATGGGGAATGCTGCTGTAATTTTACATTGGTACTGAATGGGGGGAATGCTGCTGTAATTTTACATTGGTACTGAATGGGGGAATGCTGCTGTAATTTTACATTGGTACTGAATGGGGAATGCTGCTGTAATTTTACATTGGTACTGAATGGGGAATGCTGCTGTAATTTTACATTGGTACTGAATGGGGGAATGCTGCTGTAATTTTACATTGGTACTGAATGGGGAATGCTGCTGTAATTTTACATTGGTACTGAATGGGGAATGCTGCTGTAATTTTACATTGGTACTGAATGGTGGAATGCTGCTGTAATTTTACATTGGTACTGAATGGGGGAATGCTGCTGTAATTTTACATTGGTACTGAATGGGGAATGCTGCTGTAATTTTACATTGGTACTGAATGGGGGAATGCTGCTGTAATTTTACATTGGTACTGAATGGGGGAATACTGCTGTAATTTTACATTGGTACTGAATGGGGAATCCTGCTGTAATTTTACATTCGTACTGAATGGGGGGTGCTGCTGTAATTTTACATTGGTACTGAATGGGGGCAATGCTGCTGTAATTTTGCAGTGGTACTGAATGGGGGGAATGCTGTAATTTTACATTGGTTCTGAATGGGGGTTGCTGCTGTAATTTTACATTGTTACTGAATGGGGGAATGCTGCTGTAATTTTACATTGGTACTTAATGGGGGAATGCTGCTGTAATTTTACATTGGTACTGAATGGGGAATGCTGCTGTAATTTTACATTGGTACTGAATGGGGAATACTGCTGTAATTTTACATTGGTACTGAATGGGGAATGCTGCTGTAATTTTACATTGGTACTGAATGAGGGGAATGCTGCTCTAATTTTACATTGGTACTTAATGGGGAATGCTGCTGTAATTTTACATTGGTACTGAATGGGGAATGCTGCTGTAATTTTACATTGGTACTGAATGGGGGGATGCTGCTGTAATTTTACATTGGTACTGAATGGGGAATGCTGCTGTAATTTTACATTGGTACTGAATGGGGGAATGCTGCTGTAATTTTACATTGGTACTGAATGGGGGAATGCTGCTGTAATTTTACATTGGTACTGAATGTGGGGGAATGCTGCTGTAATTTTACATTGGTACTGAATGGGGAATGCTGCTGTAATTTTACATTGGTACTGAATGGGGGAGAATGCTGCTGTAATTTTACATTGGTACTGAATTGGGGTGGATGCTGCTGTAATTTTGCATTGGTACTGAATGGGGGAATGCTGCTGTAATTTTACATTGGTACTGAATGGGGAATCCTGCTGTAATTTTACATTGGTACTGAATGGGGGAATGCTGCTGTAATTTTACATTGGTACTGAATGGGGAATACTGCTGTAATTTTACATTGGTACTGAATGGGGAATCCTGCTGTAATTTTACATTCATACTGAATGGGGGGTGCTGCTGTAATTTTACATTGGTACTGAATGGGGGCAATGCTGCTGTAATTTTACATTGGTACTGAATGGGGGAATGCTGCTGTAATTTTACATTGGTACTGAATGGGGGAATGCTGCTGTAATTTTACATTGGTACTGAATGGGGGAATGCTGCTGTAATTTTACATTGGTACTGAATGGGGAATGCTGCTGTAATTTTACATTGGTACTGAATGGGGGAATGCTGCTGTAATTTTACATTGGTACTGAATGGGGAATCCTGCTGTAATTTTACATTGGTACTGAATGGGGAGGAATGCTGCTGTAATTTTACATTGTTACTGAATGGGGGAATACTGCTGTAATTTTACATTGGTACTGAATGGGGAATCCTGCTGTAATTTTACATTCATACTGAATGGGGGGTGCTGCTGTAATTTTACATTGGTACTGAATGGGGGGAATGCTGCTGTAATTTTACACTGTTACTGAATGGGGGAATGCTGCTGTAATTTTACATTGGTACTGAATGTGGGAGGAATGCTGCTGTAATTTTACATTGGTACTGAATGGGGAATGCTGCTGTAATTTTACATTGGTACTGAATGTGGGGAAATGCTGCTGTAATTTTACATTGGTACTGAATGGGAGAATGCTGCTGTAATTTTACATTAGTACTGAATCGGGGGTGCTACTATAATTTTCCATTGGTACTGAATGGGGGGGAATGCTGCTGTAATTTTACATTGGTACTGAATGGGGGATGCTGCTGTAATTTTACATTGGTACTGAATGGGGAATGCTGCTGTAATTTTACATTGGTACTGAATGGGGGATGCTGCTGTAATTTTACATTGGTACTGAATGGGGGGTAATGGTGCTTTAATTTTACATTGGTACTGAATGGGGAATGCTGCTTTAATTTTACATTGGTACTGAATGGGGGAATGCTGCTGTAATTTTACATTGGTACTGAATGGGGGGAGGAATGCTGCTGTAATTTTACATTGGTACTGAATGGGGGAAAATGCTGCTGTAATTTTACATTGATACTGAATGGGGGAATGCTGCTGTAATTTTACATTCGTACTGAATGGGGAATGCTGCTGTAATTTTGCATTGGTACTGAATGGGGAATGTTGCTGTAATTTTACATTGGTACTGAATGGGGGATGCTGCTGTAATTTTACATTGGTACTGAATGGGGGTGCTGCTGTAATTTTACATTGGTACTGAATGGGGAATGCTGCTGTAATTTTACATTGGTACTGAATGGGGGAATGCTGCTGTAATTTTACATTGGTACTGAATGGGGGAATGCTGCTGTAATTTTACATTGGTACTGAATGGGGAATGCTGCTATAATTTTACTTTGGTACTGAATGGGGAATGCTGCTGTAATTTTACATTGTTACTGAATGGGGGAATGCTGCTGTAATTTTACATTGGTACTGAATGGGGAATGCTGCTGTAATTTTACATTGGTACTGAATGGGGGAATGCTGCTGTAATTTTACATTGGTACTGAATGAGGGGAATGCTGCTGTAATTTTGCATTGGTACTGAATGGGGGGGAATGCTGTAATTTTACATTGGTACTGAATGGGGGAATGCTGCTGTAATTTTACATTGGTACTGAATGGGGAATGCTGCTGTAATTTTACATTGGTACTGAATGGGGGAATGCTGCTGTAATTTTACATTGGTACTGAATGGGGAATCCTGCTGTAATTTTACATTCATACTGAATGGGGGGTGCTGCTGTAATTTTACATTGGTACTGAATGGGGAATGCTGCTGTAATTTTACATTGGTACTGAATGGGGGAATGCTGCTGTAATTTTACATTGGTACTGAATGTGTGGGAATGCTGCTGTAATTTTACATTGGTACTGAATGGGGGAATGCTGCTGTAATTTTGCATTGGTACTGAATGGGAAGAATGCTGCTGTAATTTTAGATTGGCACTGAATGGGAGAAAATGCTGCTGTAATTTTACATTGATACTGAATGGGGGAATGCTGTTGTAATTTTACATTGGTACTGATTGGTGGGGATGCTGATGTAATTTTACAGTGGTGCTGAATGGGTAGTGGATTTCTGCTGTAATTTTACATTCGTACTGAATGAAGGGGATTGCTGCTGTAATTTTACATTGGTACTGAATGGGGGAGAATGCTGCTCTAATTTTACATGGGTACTGAATGGGGATGCTGCTGTAATTTTACATTGGTACTGAATGGGGGGTGCTGCTGTAATTTTACATTGGTACTGAATGGGGAATGCTGCTGTAATTTTACATTGGTACTGAATGGGGAATCCTGCTGTAATTTTACATTGGTACTGAATGGGGAATGCTGCTGTAATTTTACATTGGTACTGAATGGGGAATGCTGCTGTAATTTTACATTGGTACTGAATGGGGGAATGCTGCTGTAATTTTACATTGGTACTGAATGGGGAATGCTGCTGTAATTTTACATTGGTACTGAATGGGGGGATGCTGCTGTAATTTTACATTGGTACTGAATGGGGGAATGCTGCTGTAATTTTACATTGGTACTGAATGGGGAATGCTGCTGTAATTTTACATTGGTACTGAATGGGGAATGCTGCTGTAATTTTACATTGGTACTGAATGGGGGAATGCTGCTGTAATTTTACATTGGTACTGAATGGGGGAATGCTGCTGTAATTTTACATTGGTACTGAATGGGGAATGCTGCTGTAATTTTACATTGGTACTGAATGGGGAATGCTGCTGTAATTTTACATTGGTACTGAATGGGGGAATGCTGCTGTAATTTTACATTGATACTGAATGGGGGAATGCTGCTATAATTTTACATTCATACTGAATGTGTGGGAATGCTGCTGTAATTTTACATTGGTACTGAATGGGGGAATGCTGCTGTAATTTTACATTGGTACTGAATGGGGGAATGCTGCTGTAATTTTACATTGGTACTGAATGGGGAATGCTGCTGTAATTTTGCATTGGTACTGAATGTGTGGGAATGCTGCTGTAATTTTACATTGTTACTGAATGGGGGAATGCTGCTGTAATTTTACATTGGTACTGAATGGGGAATCCTGCTGTAATTTTACATTGGTACTGAATGGGGAATGCTGCTGTAATTTTTCATTGGTACTGAATGTGTGGGAATGCTGCTGTAATTTTACATTGGTACTGAATGGGGAATGCTGCTGTAATTTTACATTGGTACTGAATGGGGGAATGGTGCTGTAATTTTACATTGGTACTGAATGGGTGAATGCTGCTGTAATTTTATATTGATACTGAATGGGGGGGTGCTGCTGTAATTTTGCATTGGTACTGAATGTGTGGGAATGCTGCTGTAATTTTACATTGGTACTGAATGGGGAATGCTGCTTTAATTTTACATTGGTACTGAATGTGGGGAATGCTGCTGTAATTTTACATTGATACTGAATGGGGGAATGCTGCTGTAATTTTACATTGGTACTGAATGGGGAATGCTGCTGTAATTTTACATTGGTACTGAATGGGGGAATGCTGCTGTAATTTTACATTGGTACTGAATGGGGATGCTGCTGTAATTTTACATTGGTACTGAATGGGGAATGCTGCTGTAATTTTACATTGGTACTGAATGGGGGAATGCTGCTGTAATTTTACATTGGTACTGAATGGGGGAATGCTGCTGTAATTTTACATTGGTACTGAATGGGGGAATGCTGCTGTAATTTTACATTGGTACTGAATGGGGGAATGCTGCTGTTATTTTACATTGTTTCTGAATGGGGAATCCTGCTGTAATTTTACATTGGTACTGAATGGGGGGAGGAATGCTGCTGTAATTTTACATTGATACTGATTGGGGAATGCTGCTGTAATTTTACATTGGTACTGAATGGGGGAATGCTGCTGTAATTTTACATTGGTACTGAATGGGGGAATGCTGCTGTAATTTTACATTGGTACTGAATGGGGGAATGCTGCTGTAATTTTACATTGGTACTGAATGGGGAATGTTGCTCTAATTTTACACTGGTACTGAATGGGGAATGCTGCTGTAATTTTACATTGGTACTGAATGGGGAATGCTGCTGTAATTTTACATTGGTACTGAATGGGGGAATGCTGCTGTAATTTTACATTGGTACTGAATGGGGAATGCTGCTGTAATTTTACATTCATACTGAATGGGGGAGAACGCTGCTGTAATTTTACATTGGTACTGAATCGGTGGGGATGCTGCTGTAATTTTGCATTGGTACTGAATGGGGAATGCTGCTGTAATTTTGCATTGGTACTGAATGGGGGGAGGACTGCTGCTGTAATTTTACATTGGTACTGATTGGGGGGATGCTGATGTAATTTTACATTGGTACTCCATCGGTGGGGGTGCTGCTGTAATATTAAATTGGCACTGAATGGGTTGAATACTGCTGTAATTTTACATTGGTACTGAATGGGGGGAATGCTGCTGTAATTTTACATTGGTACTGAATGTGGGGAATGCTGCTGTAATTTTACATTGGTACTGAATGGGGGAATGCTGCTGTAATTTTACATTGGTACTGAATGGGGAATGGTGCTGTAATTTTACATTGGTACTGAATGGGGAATGCTGCTGTAATTTTACATTGGTACTGAATGGGGGAATGCTGCTGTAATTTTACATTGGTACTGAATGGGGGAATGCTGCTGTAATTTTACATTGGTACTGAATTGAGGAATGCTGCTGTAATTTTACATTGGTACTGAATGTGTGGGAATGCTGCTGTAATTTTACATTGGTACTGAATGGGGGAGAATGCTGCTGTAATTTTACATTGGTACTGAATCGGTGGGGATGCTGCTGTAATTTTGCATTGGTACTGAATGGGGAATGCTGCTGTAATTTTACATTGGTACTGAATGGGGGGAATGCTGCTGTAATTTTACATTGGTACTGAATGGGGAATGCTGCTGTAATTTTACATTGGTACTGAATGGGGGAATGCTGCTGTAATTTTACATTGGTACTGAATGGGGAATGCTGCTGTAATTTTACATTGGTACTGAATGGGGGATGCTGCTGTAATTTTACATTGGTACTGAATGGGGGAATGCTGCTGTAATTTTACATTGGTACTGAATGGGGAAATGCTGCTGTAATTTTACATTGGTACTGAATGGGGAATGCTGCTGTAATTTTACATTGGTACTGAATTAGGGCAATGCTGCTGTAATTTTACATTGGTACTGAATGGTGGGAATGCTGCTGTAATTTTACATTGGTACTGAATGGGGATGCTGCTGTAATTTTACATTGGTACTGAATGGGGAGGAATGCTGCTGTAATTTTACATTGGTACTGAATGAGGGGAATGCTGCTGTAATTTTGCATTGGTACTGAATGGGGATGCTGCTGTAATTTTACATTGGTACTGAATGGGGGAATGCTGCTGTAATTTTACATTGGTAGTGAATGGGGAATGCTGCTGTAATTTTACATTGGTACTGAATAGGGGAATGCTGCTGTAATTTTACATTGGTACTGAATGGGGAATGCTGCTGTAATTTTACATTGGTACTGAATGGGGGAATGCTGCTGTAATTTTACATTGGTACTGAATGGGGATGCTGCTGTAATTTTACATTGGTACTGAATGGGGGAATGCTGCTGTAATTTTACATTGGTACTGAATGGGGGAATGCTGCTGTAATTTTACATTGGTACTGAATGGGGGAATGCTGCTGTAATTTTACATTGGTACTGAATGGGGGGAATGCTGCTGTAATTTTACATTGGTACTGAATGGGGAATGCTGCTGTAATTTTACATTGGTACTGAATGGGGAATGCTGCTGTAATTTTACATTGGTACTGAATGGGGAATGCTGCTGTAATTTTACATTGGTACTGAATGGGGAATGCTGCTGTAATTTTACATTGGTACTGAATGGGGGGAATGCTGCTGTAATTTTACATTGGTACTGAATGGGGCAATGCTGCTGTAATTTTACATTGGTACTGAATGGGGGATGCTGCTGTAATTTTACATTGGTACTGAATGGGGAGAATGCTGCTGTAATTTTACATTGGTACTGAATGGGGGATGCTGCTGTAATTTTACATTGGTACTGAATGGGGAATGCTGCTGTAATTTTACATTGATACTGAATGGGGATGCTGCTGTAATTTTACATTGTTACTGAATGGGGAATGCTGCTGTAATTTTACATTGGTACTGAATTGGGGAATGCTGCTGTAATTTTACATTGGTACTGAATGGGGAATGCTGCTGTAATTTTGCATTGGTACTGAATGGGGAATGCTGCTGTAATTTTACATTGGTACTGAATGGGGGGATGCTGCTGTAATTTTACATTGATACTGAATGGGGAATGCTGTTGTAATTTTACATTGATACTGAATGGGGGAGAATGCTGCTGTAATTTTACATTGGTACTGAATGGGGAATGCTGCTGTAATTTTACATTGGTACTGAATTGGGGTGGATGGTGCTTTAATTTTACATTGGTACTGAGTGGGGGGAATGCTGCTGTAATTTTGCATTGGTACTGAATGGGGAATGCTGCTGTAATTTTGCACTGGTACTGAATGGGGAGAATGCTGCTGTAATTTTACAATGGTACTCAATGAGGGAATGCTGCTGTAATTTTGCATTGGTGCTGAATGGCAGAATGCTGCTGTAATTTTACATTGGTACTGAATGTGGGGGTGGGGTGCTGCTGTAATTTGACATTGGTGCTGAATGGGGGAGAATGCTGCTATAATTTTACATTTGTACTGAATGGAGGGGTGCTGCTGTAATTTTATATTGGTAGTGAATGGGGAATGCTGCTGTAATTTTATATTGGTAGTGAATGGGGGGAATGCTGCTTTAATTTTACATTGTTACTGAGTGGGGAATGCTGCTGTAATTTTGCATTGGTACTGAATGGGGAATGCTGATGTAATTTTGCATTGGTACTGAATAGGGGGGATGCTGCTGTAATTTTACAATGTTACTCAATGATGGAATGCTGCTGTAATTTGACATTGGTGCTGAATGGGGAGAATGCTGCTGTAATTTTACATTGGTACTGAATGGGGGTGCTGCTGTAATTTTACATTGGTACTGAATGGGGGGAATGCTGCTGTAATTTTACATTGTTACTGAATAGGAGGGGGTGCTGCTGTAATTTTACAATGGTACTCAATGAGGGAATGCTGCTGTAATTTTACATTGGTGCTGAATGGGGGAGAATGCTGCTGTAATTTTACATTTGTACTGAATGGGGGGGGGTTCTGCTGTAATTTTACATTGGTAGTGAATGGGGGGAATGCTGCTGTCCTCCTTTAGTAGGCCAAATAATTCTGTTCTCACTATATGCCAGTTGCTAACCAGATTTCCAAATATTTGGTTGCACTGTTTCTTTCATGTAAAAGCAGAAAAAGTGATCTAGAATCAGTGTCGGCTGTTAGGTATTTATTTATTCATTTATTTATTTGCTTGCATTTATTTTCCAGGGTGGAGCAGTGATCCCTGTAGACCTTTTTCAGACTCAGTCTGGGAGCTCTGTCTGGTGAAGTGACTTGCTCAGAGACACACAGTTGGACAATGGAGGCTGAAGAAATCAAACCTTGCACCACTGGACTACAGGAAACAGTTTGCTAACAGCTTCTTAATCATTTGAGCCAAATGACAGGCAGCTAGCCTAGAAAGTATCCATGCCGTTCAATGTGCTTTCTCGATATGAATTTCACCTTCTGGGATCCAAGTCCATTCCATCAGTATATTTCTGATGAAAGACTAACAGTCCCTACTTTCTTGGTTGTCAGGAGGTACACTCACCATCAAGTTTTTCTGCCTTGCTCTGTTCTCATGACTCACTAAGATGTCCTCAGTTAAATCCATCCTTCCTTTATCACTGTCACCTTAGCTTTTAGCTCCTTATTCTCTTGAATTAAGCCCTGAATGGTGTTAACAGTGTACACTAACTGCCACAGTCACTTCATTTAGCACTTTTTCTTTGTATAATCTTCAAGATTGCCATTCATATGACAGATCTCCAAACAAGGATCCTTTGTACTGATTTCATGCTACTGTAGATCTTCTTATATGTTTAATTCTGCAGATCACATTTCCATTCTGGTGCCAGTTTTCTTTTGGCTTGCCTGCATAATGAGATTTATAGACTTCCCCTTCATCTTCAGTCAAGTATAACAATATAAGTACTTCCTGAAGATACATCAAAGGATTTTTAATCACAGAGACCTCCATACATTGTACTTTAATGCCTGATTTTATACAAAGGGGTGCAGAGCTGAGCTGGATAAGTCTCAACTGAGAAATGCCATATCAGACGTCCCAAAGAATCACTGTACTTTCTTAAAGATTTTTATTCAAATTTAACACATTAATGCAAAAGATGAGCAAACAACACAAAAAATACTCACATGCGCACATACGCACGTTTGCGCACACACACACACACACACACACACACACACACACACACACACACACACACACACACACACACACACACACACACATACACACACAAACACACTTACACACCTCATAAAAATGTGCTTACGTCTCTTGAAAGAACTGCCATTCTGACCAAAAATATTTGGTTAAATATACCGTTATTCAATGCTGCAAGACCTATATATATATATATATATATATATATATATATATATATATATATATATATATATCCCTTCAGAAGCTCAAAGTTTCAAAACTTTAAACTGCAAACAGCCGAGACCATAATATCGAAGTTTTGAAGCTTTGAATGGTCTGAATGGAGATCACCATAGAGCACAGAATGGGCTATTTACCATTTTTCTCACTGTAGTGCAATCTTGAGTTGGCGTATTTATTTAGCAGGGGGTGTGGAGGACGCAAGGCAGCTTGCCCACCTGCAAAAATATAAAAACATTTTTTTTTAATTTTTTCTTTTTATTTCATTTTTGAAGTTTAAAAACTTCGATCTTCTGGTCTCAGCCATGTATATATATGGGGCCAGTCACAAGCAGAGTCCATCAGGGATCAGTCCAGGCACCACTCCTTATTGGCATTTAGTTATTGGCATTTACTTCTCTGAAGTCAAGGCCAATATCAGTGTCCTCTGGGTGACTAAATTTCCAGATGCCTGCAAATTAAGAGCTGTCACTGAATCCCCCCCACTGAGAAATTTTCTCCAGGAAGGGATTACACAGATAAACAACTAGTGTCAGAGCCATGGTCTAAAACTAAATGTCACAAAAATGAATAATAATGTCATTCAGGAAGTCTGCCCCTGTTAGCTATTATATTGACAACACATCCCCAAGAGCTAACCTGTAGTCAGAGACTTAGGGACATCTTTAGACAGTAAGCTAGCCTTTGACCATCACGTGTAGGGAAGAAATCTTTCTATGTTGTGCAACTTCTCAACAAAGGTATGGCATCAAGGTCCAAGGAATTCATTGTTCCACTGTGTTCGGCATTCATCAGCCCTATCATTGAGTACAATGCCCCCTTTGGTATGTACCTAACCAGGCATATCCAGCAAATGAAACATCACAGAGGTTCTTCACTAAAAGAATATGGGGCATAAGTAACATGTCCCATACAGACCACCTCAATGCCCTATCCATGTATTCTGTGTCCTTCAGGCTGTTGAGAGGAGATCTACACCTGGCATACAATGCATTGTCAGACCCCACTCTTTTTGACCTGCATATCTGCAAAACAAACAGCACCAGAGCTACCAATTCTTAAGACTTAAATCATGTCTGTGATATAAATAGTACCTGCTGGAGAAACAGGTATGCATTCCAGGGACTACCCTTCCCTGGAACGGTCACCCCATCTAGGTGAAGCAGAGTTCCTCCCTAACCCAGTTCAAATATAACTTTGAAAATTGGATGGGGAACAGGAAATTTAGCCCTGGTTTAGCACCTATGTCTCTAGTGGACACAGGAAGCCTGTAAATGCCTCATCTCACAGGCTCCTGCTTGTAAATATTTCATCTCCCAAGCACCTGCTTACACTTATCAGGGGTACCAGAACTTGACAGAGATTTGGGATGCATGGCTAGGCTTAAAAAGGCCCCTGTGGTTGTTAGCTTAGTAAAAAACTATGAACCTATGAGCTTGCGTAAATATATATATATATATATATATATATATATATATATATATATATATATATATAGAGAGAGAGAGAGAGAAAGAGAGATGTTTGTATGTATTATATATACATATGTAGAAGTATCTATATAGATATATAAATATATAGCATATACACACACACACACACATATATATATATATATATATATATATATATATATATATATATATATATATATATATATATCATATACTTCAGTAAGATTGCAGAAGCTGGTAACTGACTAAATCACTGTGCTTCCTTTATCCAGACAATTAAAACTATGTATGAGATTACATTTCACAAGTTCAATTTAGGAGACTTTTTCAACAATTTAGATTCCTTCATGAAATAGTGAATGCATTCTGTTTTTTTTAGTAGTAAATGTGCTACACACAATAAATATTTATAATTTGCTGCTTATCTTTGCAGCTTTATTAACTTGTAATATACACTACACAGATATGCAGACTGACAAGACATGCATGTGCTCACCCAAATTCTTTCTCGGTTCCTTTTACCAAGTGAAGGTTATCTATCTGGTAGTGATATATAAACTGTTCGTAACATGTATGCTTCTCGCTGCATGCGCTTTCTGATGTCATAGTTCTCCCTGTGTTTCATTCTCCATCTATATCACTTTCAGTAAAAAGGTAACACATTTAGTGTTGTGTTGTTACCACTGGCAAAAAAAAATGTATGGACATTTAATACTTTCAAAGCTCTGAAAAATAATTTATTAGACAAGTACTCTTCAAATGGGTTGCTAGATGTTTTTAAATAATACAATAATTGCCTTGCTGTCACAAAATAAAACATTTCTTACTATGACTACATGCCACTAACAGATTTTTTTTTTAATTTTCATTAATTATCCAAGTAAAAAAAACATTGCAAATACCTTGTCTGCATTGGTTCACAGTTTCAGAAATAGTTAAATATAACTACGTATCCAAACCCAGAGCAACATGATTTGGTTCATAAGCTACTTGCTGCCTTTTCTCTGCTTTGCTTTACTGCCTCCGTTTATGTTATTTTATATCATTTGGTATACACCCATCATTAGGAACAGATTTGTTTATAGCCATTATTTAATATCATTTGGTATACACCTATCACTAGGAATAGGTTTGTTTATAGCCATTATTTGATATAATTTCATATACACCCATCAGAAGGAACAGATTTGATTATAGCCATTATTTAATATCATTTCAAGTTTCAACGTAAACTTTATTGTCTTTTACGATCACACACTTGTAGCCTAAATGAAATTTCCTGCATCAGCTCCTTCTTGAGATTACAAACAGAAAGTAAAACAACACATACATGTAAAAGAATGAACACAACTAGCATATATAGTCCTGCTCCCAGTACTCATACAAAAGAGCAGAAAAATTCCAACACTTGAGTACAGAATAAGTAAGTTATAATAACTGCCCTATTTAAATAAAAGACACATTACAGATTGCACATTGACTAAGTTGCCTGTCTAATATTGCACTTGATAGAGATAATGTAAATAAATATTGCACTTACTTGGAATTTGTGTGGTATATATTATACAACAGACTATAGATATTTATGAAAAAAAAGAAAGAGCTGACTTAGTTAGAGTCAAGTTCTCTGGGATTTATGCCCCAGTTCAGAAGTCTGACCACTGTTGGGTAGAAACTGCTGTTAAATCTGGTAGTCCTGCAGCAGATGCTGTGATATCTTCTACCAGATGTTAGATACTTAAACAGTCCATGCATTGGATGCCTGGTGTTTTGTATTATTTTGGTGGCCCTTCTGATGCTTCTTGCACAGTAAGGTTGTATCATTGGAAGACTGGTACCCGTTACCTTCTCTGCGACCTCACAGTAAGGTTGTATCATTGGAAGACTGGTACCTGTTACCTTCTCTGCGACCTCACAGTAAGGTTGTATCATTGGAAGACTGGTATCCGTTACCTTCTCTGCGACCTCACAGTAAGGTTGTATCATTGGAAGACTGGTACCCATTACCTTCTCTGCGACCTCACAGTAAGGTTGTATCATTGGAAGACTGGTATCCGTTACCTTCTCTGCGACCTCACAGTAAGGTTGTATCATTGGAAGACTGGTACCGTTACCTTCTCTGCGACCTCACAGTAAGGTTGTATCATTGGAAGACTGGTATCCGTTACCTTCTCTGCGACCTCACAGTAAGGTTGTATCATTGGAAGACTGGTACCCGTTACCTTCTCTGCGACCTCACAGTAAGGTTGTATCATTGGAAGACTGGTACCACCTTCTCTGCAACCCCTCACAGTAAGGTTGTATCATTGGAAGACTGGTACCCGTTACCTTCTCTGCGACCTCACAGTAAGGTTGTATCATTGGAAGACTGGTACCCGTTACCTTCTCTGCGACCTCACAGTAAGGTTGTATCATTGGAAGACTGGTACCCGTTACCTTCTCTGCGACCTCACAGTAAGGTTGTATCATTGGAAGACTGGTACCCGTTACCTTCTCTGCGACCTCACAGTAAGGTTGTATCATTGGAAGACTGGTACCGTTACCTTCTCTGCGACCTCACAGTAAGGTTGTATCATTGGAAGACTGGTACCCGTTACCTTCTCTGCGACCTCACAGTAAGGTTGTATCATTGGAAGACTGGTACCCGTTACCTTCTCTGCGACCTCACAGTAAGGTTGTATCATTGGAAGACTGGTACCCGTTACCTTCTCTGCAACCTCACAGTAAGGTTGTATCATTGGAAGACTGGTACCCGTTACCTTCTCTGCGACCTCACAGTAAGGTTGTATCATTGGAAGACTGGTACCCGTTACCTTCTCTGCAACCTCACAGTAAGGTTGTATCATTGGAAGACTGGTATCCGTTACCTTCTCTGCGACCTCACAGTAAGGTTGTATCATTGGAAGACTGGTACCCGTTACCTTCTCTGCAACCTCACAGTAAGGTTGTATCATTGGAAGACTGGTACCTGTTACCTTCTCTGCGACCTCACAGTAAGGTTGTATCATTGGAAGACTGGTACCCGTTACCTTCTCTGCGACCTCACAGTAAGGTTGTATCATTGGAAGACTGGTATCCGTTACCTTCTCTGCGACCTCACAGTAAGGTTGTATCATTGGAAGACTGGTACCCGTTACCTTCTCTGCGACCTCACAGTAAGGTTGTATCATTGGAAGACTGGTACCCGTTACCTTCTCTGCGACCTCACATATCTCTGTAGTACCTTCCTTTCTGTAGCTATACAACTTCCAAACTACACTGTAAGATTGCTGTGAAGATATTCTCAATAGCACCTCTGTAGAAGGTGGAGAGGATATGAGATGGGAGCATAGATTTCTTCAGCCTTCTCAAAAAAAGGAGGTGTTGGTATGCTTTCTTGACCAGCTGGCTGATGTTACTTGACCACAAGAGATCCTCTAATATATTGGAATAAAGCTGTTTGCCTTACAAACACAAGGTGCACAGTTTAAGTCTCACAAGGGATAATTGGCTAGGCTTAAAATGGCTCACAAGAGCAGTTAGCTTAGTACTCATCTATGAACCTACTCATCTATGAACCTACTCATATGTACTTCAAGGAATTTCATACACTTAACCCTCTCTACACTCTCACCATTGATCATGAGCACTGGATGTTTTTTTTTTTTTTCCTGAAGTTGATGTTAGTCTCTCTTTGGTCTTGCTTACATTTGTGTCAAGGTTGTTCCCCTCACACCAACTGATCATTTGGTATACACCCATCAGTAGGAACAGATTTATTTATAGCCATTAGTTGATATAATTTGGCATACACCCACCAGTAGGAATTTGTTTATAGCCATTATTTGATATCACTTGGTATACATCCATCAGTAGGACTATATTTGTTTATAATCATCTTCTAATACTCACTGGTGGTCTTCACACACACACACACACACACACACACACACACACACACACACACACACACATACAGGCAGTGAATAGTATTGATAAAATATGTCTAAGATTAAACATAAAGCATGACTGAAACAAACCAGACCAAAAAACAAAAGTAGCCCAAGTGAAGCAGCTGGATTGGACCAACTCACCAAAAATGGATGACTCAGTAGTATAAATCACAAAACCACTTTAATCAAATCAGTATATAAATCCAGGAACAAAATGAATAAGCACTTTCGTCTAGATAATCTAGACTTCATCAGACAGCAGTTAAAGCATAGGTACTTCCTTTTATACAAACCAAACAAGAAATGACATAATTTAAAGTTGATTAGGGCAGATAAATGACTTTACATTAAGATGTAATATGACCTTCCAAATATTTACTGTTTAATATACCATGTTACACACACAGACATCATATTATGTTATTTTATATGGTTTTAAATGTTTTTTATTCTAAATGTTTTTATTCTATTTTTTATATACCATCAGGCTTTTTATAAATGTGTAATTTAATTTTTTATTTAATGTATTTAACTTGTATTTATACTGCTGTGGGGGTTTGTGTCTTGCAGTCTGTTGCTATATTTAGGATTTCAATTCATTTGAATGTATTCATCTCATGAATATTTAATATAAAGTAATTTATTTGCCCTTATCAACTTTAAAGTATGTCACTTCCTGTTTGGTTTATATAAAAGGAAGTACCTATGCTTTAACTGTTGTCTCATGAAGTCTAGATTATCTAGACGAAAGTGCTTATCCATTTTGTTCCTGGATTTATATACTGATTTGATTAAATTGGTTGTGTGATTTATACCACTGAGTCATCCATTTTTGGTGAGTGGGTCCAATCCAGCTGCTTCACTTGGGCTACTTTTGTTTTTTGGACTGGTTTGTGCTCTGTATGATTGAAACAAAGTATGTAGTTTTACAAATCTTAATTCATACTACAGATAACTTATCAATCAATGACAATCTTGAATAATAAGAGAAATGCATCGCTCTGAAAATGTGTTCAGTTGCTGGTGAAATTTGCCTAACAAAATGTGTTAGTAACAGTAATTTCTTACAAACTCCACCTAATATGGCAGCATGGCAGAGATAGTAAGAAGGATATAACCCATTTTAATGTCATGTATATTTTAAAATAACTTGTTGCCATGGTGGTGCAGTGGTTAGCATTGTCGCCTCACAGCAAGAGGTTCTCCTGTTCGATTCTCAGCTGGAGCACCTTCTGTATGGAGTCTGCATGTCCTCCCCATAGTCGAGTGATGCTAAAGACATACAGGTAGGTGTGAGCGTGAAGGGGCGTGCCTTCATTGAAGGTTAGACGTGGGGTTGGCAACTCGCACCGTAAAAATCCACTGCCAATCATGAGCGGACCGGAGTTCCACTGTGGCGACCCCTAACCGGGAAAAGCCAAAAGAATCTTAGAATAACTTGCCCTCCTTCCTGTAACTCTCAGGTGTAGCAGTTACTCCAGTGTAATCTTTTTAGTGTGTTCCAAGTCTAATTAAGCTAATTATCCCTTAAAAGTAGCTTATCAAAATATTTGTTAATCAAAAAAAATAAAAGTGGCAAACATGATCAGTTGTAAGAAGTACAGAATGTAACATTATGCTTTGACATGACTCACTTCACATAAGTGACTTTATACTGACACTGTAATGTTTGCTTTCAACATAGGCCATTTGTATCTGAATTAGGCCTTTATTATGTACTCCATTTCACATTAAGCAGGCTCTATCAAGGATCCGTAACACCTCTGTAAATGTCAGTAGGATTGTTCCTGTCATGCTTTTTTGCTTGTAACTCATTTATATAAGAAAGCAGCATATGAATCACTGAGGTTCAACAGAAGTCACAATGCATGATGTGACACAAACAAGTTTTTCTGAGTCATGATTGTAATTATTCTGTTTTGTTAATTCGGTTATATTATTAGTAATTTGATAATAGAGTCATTTACAGTTTAACATTTAAACATATTGTAAAATATTTATATAGCATGCATATACTTGTGAGTACATAAATGTATACATACACAAATAAATATAGTTATATATACACACGCATATGCAAACATATGTAAACACATATATATATATATATAGACAGATATACATTTTATATATATATATATATATATATATATATATATATATATAGAGAGAGAGAGAGAGAGAGAGATGCACATTCACACGCACACACACAGGCAATCACAGTCATAACATTGTAATGTGAGTTAAATCAGTTCATAAAGTAATAGAATTTTTTAGGTCTGCAATCAGGTTATCATTTTAAGCTCTTGTAAGTTCCGAATATTTTGTAATGCAAGGTTCTGTTGCAAACGGCAGTGACAATTCATCAAGATTTGAAAAAAAAAGATCAGACTTGTGCAAGTTACATATCTATTCATGAACAGCTATAGCTGGGGATTTATTTAGTATAAATTTGGTAGCAACAAAGTTACCAGAGCTGAATGTAAAAAAACAGTCTTTTTGATGAGTTAAAGAGATTAAGTGAAATCAGGCTGATTCTGACAGAGAATAGTGTGTAAATGAGAGGTTTTATCTAACCAAATCTGGCAGAGCCATTTTTTTGTGGTGGTGAAAAATATCAGTATTATTTACTAAGAAGATTAGGGTGAATTGGAAGAGAGGCTGGTTGTTGTGTGGAGATCGAGATAAGATAAATGATTCTACTTTCCAAGCACAGCCTGAATACAGCACACACAGGACTCTTATCTTCTGCTGAGGCCTAGCAGTGCGTATATTAAGATGTTCACTGTAATTATCTTTGGCAGGAGTAGATTTCATAAAGAGAATACTAAAACCTAGGAAAAAGTACCCTCTGATTAGACTGAAAAAAATTATTTTTTGTTTAAACAACACAGAGTAGATAGGATTGGATCTATTGCTGCAGTAATCTTATCTGACTCAAATGAACTAAAATTACTTAACCCAGTGTTGGGCAGAAAAACAGTTCTGTGAGATGTCTGGTTTGCTAATCATGCTAAAATACATTTTATTTATTTATGATTGCTTAAATATTGATTATATCTTTAAATATGCTTTCCAAAAGAAAACAAGTAGCTGATTTGCATTCCTATACAGATATAGTTTAGGAAGTGTAATGAAAGCAAAGCACTGAATGTTAAATTTAGACTGGATACATTGTTTCCCTTCAGATATAGTTTACACTCAATTTATTAATGATATTATATGATAATTTTCCCATTGCAGACTGTCATTATTCTCTCTAATGATACCTCTTGGTTTTGAAGATTGTCTTGTTTCAGAATGAAGCTTTTCTCTTGTTTTAGCCTGTTTCTCCTGAATATTCTCCATCACATCTTTGTCATTAATGTAGCAGCAGTAGGAATAATTGATACGGGCTCCCTGTTTTAATTCTGGAACCGATAACACACAAGCAAAAAAAAAAAACAGAGAAACTAAAGAGAACAATAAATATTGACAATCATTGCACTTCTTCAGAGTTTTTTTCTCTTTTGCAACACCTACAGCCGGCCTATATATATATATATATATATATATATATATATATATATATATGAATAAATGTCAATTTTTGTACATGAATAAATGTTGATCTGTGTACATGAATAAATGAATAAATGTAGACTGTTGTATGGGGGGAAATAAGGCATCCCCTGATAATAAGCTCCAATGCGTATTTCGGTGGGGGAAGTATACGACCCGGTCTTATTTTTGGGGAAATATAGTATATATAAATATATATATATATATATATATATATATATATATATATATATATATATATGGGTCCACTTTTAAATGCCGAAATGCTGAAATCTCGAGTTTAAACGTGGACATATATATATATATATATATATATATATATATATATATATATATATATATACATATATATATATATATATATATATATATATATATATACACACACACACACACACACACACACACACACACACACACACACACACACACACACACACACATACACATACATACACACACCTAGTGCACTGTGCAGTTGTAGTTTTGATGTGGTCTATCTGGGAGCAGCTGATGCTCCAGCCTGATGTGTATTGCTACAGTGAAATGGATATATGTCTGCATCTCTCCCTCTCTCGCTCTCTATAGGTAGATAGATAGATAGATAGATAGATAGATAGATAGATAGATAAATTTGGACTGGGTTCTGTTACATTACTTTCTTTGTCTATGACTGCTGATACTGGTATCTCCTATTGATTCAGCTATGCGTAAAAATACTTATTTCCTAGATGGACTGAGTTCTGTTTCACATTAAATTATAAGGCTCGGTAGTTTTCTTCTCTCATACACTCAACAATTATTAATTAACTGCAAGCAACAACTAGTGGATGTTTGTGAAACCAGTATATGCATTTTTTTTATTTTATAATTTGTGGCTGTTGAGGAAGAATTAAGCTTAATGAATAGCAAAGAGTCTGACCTCCTGACTGATGTCTGCACAGTTTAAGGTAGAACTTCAAAGTGATGTTCTGCTATCTGTCATAATGACCATATTGATGTTACAGGAAATTACCCTTTCCCAATCCAGATCATTGGCTGCTAGCTCATTGGATATTCTGCACCTCATTTAGTATGACTGAACAGCAGACTAAACATGGTATTGGAAATATGTAGTTTTTGGGGAGGGTACTGGCAAGCCCTACTGCCTGACAGATCACTTAAGTGGCTTGTACCTCAAAAGTGGAAGTATTAATCTGAAAGCTGTTTGCAAGTCATGGACTTGAATGCTTACAGAGGGAAATACATTTCTCTAGAATTCTCAAAACAGCAGTCACATCATTATTGTTATCTTATGAGATCACATCATTATTGTTATCTTATGAGATCACATCATTATTGTTAGCTGATGAGATCATATCATTATTGTTAGCTGATGAGATCATATCATTATTGTTAGCTTATGACATCACTCTTATTCTCCATGAATGCAGTCCCAGCCAAAATCAAGTGGTCTGCATTGGGATGGCTGTGTCACTTCTCTCACCTTTGTCATTTTACCTTTAAATGTTGCAGAAGTGTTCTTTTGTGTCTAATTATACACACGTGCTCAGGCAGGGCAAAACGTTTATGTGAAAGACATGTGAGGATACTGCTGGACAAGAAGAGTACTGAAAGATAGCAGCTTTTCAACACAGGTGCGTTAGAGTTATTAAGTGTCATCGATACCTTCAAAAAGCTTAGTGATATCACTTCCATTGGTGCCCCCATCAATGCAGGTCAGCTTGTAACTATTAAACAAACATTATTATGAGCAGGGCTGGATGAAAACATCTGGATGCATTTCCATGTACATGAGCTATGGGGTATATGCATACAGGGACTGGGACAACACACAATTAGTCTTAAAGGAATCCCGATTATGTCTGTCAAAGCTAAGAAATCAAATGTCAAAGAATAAAGCCATGGCTAACAAAGAGGAAAAGCTGCTAGAGCTAGATAAACAGAAATTAAACGTGATACTTGAGGACTTTATTGATGACAACATTAAGGTTATCCTTTACCTGACTTGCACACAAAGTTTCATACAGTCACTAGGGTTACATCTGAAGACTGGGAAATTAACACAGCAGCAGGGAAGGATGATCCTGCTGACTCTGATGAATTTAATGCAACAGAAATGCATGCTGTTGTGGGAGAGCTGATACCAGGTCTGTGGTGATGTTATATAATACTAAAACCTCAATAGCTACATTCAAGGAAAATAAAAAAAAAACATGAAGAATATGGAGAAAGTGAAGTTACTCTTTCATATGCTTAACTATATCTATACCTTATTGTAACACCTCTTCAGTATGTTTCTTCTGTGTAAACACCCTGTAAGTTGGCTGTGATTCTTTCAAAGTTACAAGCTGATATCTCCATAGCAAATGTCTATTATCATTGCAATTGCTTACACATCCTTCTTTGCTTTGTTCTTGTGCGTGGTGTGTGGGTTGTGTAGCATCTGTGCAATTTTATGTTTCTGTATGGAGTATGACATACATATGGAAACATGTTAGGTATCTGACAGTTGTCATAACGTATCTCTTGTCTGATCTATAGTTTACTTAGATGTATTTCAAAGCTTATATTCCTGCTGTGCCATTGTTGGTCATTTCAGTCAAATTCTGATTGTATGTGTTGCATAAAATTCCAACAAATATTAATAAAATCACATAGTGGCAAGGATGTAGTCAGGCATATGTTATGTTCACCACAGATATACTTTTTTGAATTATTTATTTACTTTGTGTCATGAAATGCACTAGAATTTAAATTTGAAAAACTCTCACATGTTAGCAATAGTTTTGTTGTATCAATAGACTGTTATTTTTTTTTTTCAAAATGCCAGGTTGGCTAAATAAGCTTTGTGGCTAAGTTTAGCATTCAAAGATTTTTTTTAGTAGTGAGAAGGTATGTTATGCAGAAATTAACTCTATTTGAGGTGTAGTGGACTCTACATGGAAGGCGAGGGTCTATATTTTAGAAGCTAGTGCACATTTCCAAAAATCCTGGCTATGTCCCTGCATGATACAGATTTTGTGTGTGTGTGTGTGTGTGTGTGTGTGTGTGTGTGTGTGTGTGTGTGTGTGTGTGTGTGTGTGTGTGTGTTGAACAAAAAGAGATAGTTGTGGGAGTGCTTCCTTTGCATCCTTCTTAATGTTATTCCATTGGCTGTCCCCTGTTAAGCTTCACCTGCAACATTCCAATCATTATACTAACCACAAGCTATGAAGCATGACACAAGCCATCCATGACACTTTTACTGGTGAGGTCTAATCATACTGCATGAATCTTCTAGGTTCCTGATCTACAAGGTTACACATTGTTTCAGTGTGCACATTTGGATGTGTATGCAGATCAATCTCTCTTCTGGGTACCAGTAAGAAAGCTGGGTATAAAATGCACTGAGATCATAGTTTAATTTCCATTTCTTCTATCTTATTATGTTAAGGCCAAAGCATTCCAGGTGCTGCTGTACATATTTCAGTCTCACATGCCTGTGTGTGACTTAGACATCCCAGCTGTACATATGTCAGTGTTACGTCCCTATGTGTGACTTACACACCCCAGCTGTACAATGCTGTAAGCAGAAATAGTAAGTGCAGGTCAGAAGGCCAGTTTCAGAGGTGCACATTGATAAACAGATGGAAGCTAATCTTATGCGATATAGTAGTGGGTGTGGAAGATGAAAGATATCTATTTTCTTTCATAACTGAACAGACTCAGGAGGACAGGAGAACAAATCCCTTTTATCCATTCATATGTCTGGCAGAATATTCTGATACCTTTAATATCATGTTCCTTCAATAATGCCCTTTTCCATCATGCTTGTTGTTAGTATTAAACTCCCATCATCATGCAGTTTCCCTGCTGTAGTTGTTTAGTTAAATTTATCTCCCTGGTGAACTAGTACAACCAACTAGACACAGATATCCTTTTAACAGGCAGGAGAAAAAAATCGGATCTATATCACATAGCCAAAGTTTTATAACTTTGAACATGGAATGTTCGAACCATTCAATTCGAAGTTACAAAACTTCGACTAGTGAAAAAAAAATTAGTAAAAACAAAATAAACTGTTGTAAGCAGGGGGGCAAGCCCCTGCACCCCCCACATGGGGGGCTGCTCCCCCACGCCCCCTGCTACTTAAATATACCAACTCCGAGATTGCACTACATTGAAATGAACGGAAACCTCCCCTTACAGAGATTTCCATTTAAATGCTCAAAGTTGTCCAAGCTCGAACTTGTGGTCTTGACTATATGGGGTTCGAACTTGTACAAGTTCGACTATGTGATAGGAACCCGAAAAAATCTACTCACTTTCTACAACCAACTACAAACAAGTAGCTTTTTAACAAGCCTTGGTAAACCTTTCATTTTCTGATTTTCAAGCTAATTTGAAGGTATTAAATAATGTTTCTTTTTTATGAAAATAATTCTGTATTACAATAAAGTATCAGTTTTGATTTAAGTGCAGGGTTGGTAGTGACTAATTCGATGTTCCAAGGGAATTAAGCAGTAATTAAATTACTGCTGCATATAACCACACTGTAGCTACAATTAAGCTACTATTTTGCATATGCAGTTTATTTCCTGTCTGAGTGGGTCTCCCTTGCAATGAAAATGATTGACTGTTGAGTAATATGTATAGACTGTAGGTTTCTGAATATCAGAAAATATTTTGCAGCCCACTGTCCTCTTTGCTGAATATTGCATGAATTGTCGGTAAGTAGAGATGCTACACTGCTAATCCTGACCCAAAATCGAGAAATGGATTTGTCACAGTATATACCTCTTAAGGCATATTACTGGTTTATTGAAAGTACAATAAACATTTTGTGCATTTAGGCAAAAAATAAATAAATAAACAATAGAGAGCTAAGCCCTCATATTTATTTAAGTATCTATTTTGCTTTTTTTTCTTCCTTTCTTTCATTTGTGGTGTTGAAACATGAGATTTTACACGTTACATAGCGCAGTCATTCCATCTAGTAGTGAACATTTGGCAAAGTAATCTCTTTTATCTTAACAAAATTTGTATAAAAAGTTGGCACTAAATAATAAGCACTTTAAAGTAATATATATTAGACTTTATTGCACTTAGTGTTTTTGGTTCATTGAGTCAAGTATGACATGAACTACACCATTTTTTACTGCAATGATTGTGGGATTGCTATTTATCTGGTGTGTAGTTGTAGCCTTCAGCTTAGAAAATGTATAGCAGCTTTGTCAAAATGAAAGAAAGTTGAACTTTTATGTTTGAGAGACCTGCAAGTTAATCACAATTGAAGAATACCTTCATCTATTGCTATATGTATGTTCAGAACATGAAAAAGTATACATATTATCTTCTGACTGATCTGTATTTCAGTCAGGAACAAAAACAAGATTTTTAATTAATATGATCTCCTTACCTGGCTAACCACTTCTACTGACAGCTATATGCTAATCCTTTGCTGATTCAGGCTGACCCAGTTTCAAGTACACCTTACTGATAAAGAAAGAACAAAGTGTTTGATCATGAAAGGCTTATGGTAGGTGTTCCCTAATAAATATTCATATGAATCGGATTCAGCATTAACAGATGTCATACTTTTCCTTAGAAATGACATGTATTTATTGAGATGTCAATGTCAATTCAGTAGATTTTAAAAGAAGCTAAAGAAACTTTAGAGTGACACGATTCTTAATAATTGTAATCATTCCTGATAGATTTTAGATTATAATTACTAGATTATGTAACTTGTGTCTTATTAAATGCTTTGCTTCTAAATGTAGCAGAGCTCTGTTAATTTGCACCGAGCACAAGTGAGTTTAACATATAAATACATAATAATATACATTATAAATTAATGCATTAATGGCATAACTTATTGCATTTTTCATTTTCTGGGACAAAAAACAAAATTTTTACCTGTTTGTACATTCCCTTAGGTTTCTGCTGGCTGTGCAAACATCTCATGGTCAGAATGTGAGCTTTAGGAAAGAAATCTTTCAAAATCTGCCTTATTTAGAATGATTCACACCTGGGATGAAGCCCAAACATCAGACATCAGTCTCAATAAAAACTCAGACTTAAGTTTTAAACTAATCTGATAGTTTTATCTTTGAGTAATCTTAACCAGTTGACCTAGGTCTGAGTGCCTAAAAGTAAGCGAGGCAAAGCATTATGTCAAAAGAAATTAAGTCAACCAATATAAGTAAGCAGTAACACATTTATCAAACTTGATAATTTTGTGCTCAAATGAACTTGTTATTCTGCAAAATAAATTAGATAAAATACTTCCTTATGATAAATATTTTGTGTTTGTGTGTATATGGTTGTATAGATTGTGTATATAAAATATATGCATACAATTTTTATTTTGCTCCATTCAGCCTGGTCCATTAACAACAACAAAAAAAACAGAGTGTACCCTTTCTAACCATAGAACAATAACAGTGCCCCATCTCCCTAAGCCTGTCTTTAGCCATGATCACACTCCAGACTGCCTTCCACTAGAGAGTTGCTAGCTCTAGAGATTTAGCTCTGACTTTGTGAGTTGCATAAGCAATGATTTCTTTATGTTCACTTTGCACTTCTCTTTCCTGATCAACCCTCACAGTTCGGTTCACACTGAAAAGAAAGGAAACAGAAATGTACATTTGTTATTGAAGTCTGAACTAAAGAAGTACCAATCAAACACAGGAAAGGAAGAAATGATTGATGTGGATATAAGATAAGAAATTAGAAAACATTTGCGTTTGTAATGCAGACAGTGGAGGATGAGAACCACTATCTCTATGGGATGACATTAAACTGAATGCCACATTCTAGTTCTACCTAGATATGAGCCTTAGACTGGCTTGTGATTATTGTGTGTGTATCTGGGGATTCTATTTTCTAGCAATTAAAAAAGCATGCTGTGTTTACAGTAGCAGCATCACAAGTACTCATTTGACAACATGTTTAATATGCAATTTTGAATATCGGTAATTGACATTGTAAAGATCCATCTGCAAACCATTGCTCACATTTTTATGACAACAGTCACTGGTTGTCAAGTAATGAATATTTGTAGGTGGGTACAAGACTGACATGGTGTGTTCATACAAAGCCTGGTAGGAAAAGGGTCTTGATGTATGGCCTCAGACTTTTATTATGTAAGACAACAATAGTTGTATATTAGCATGGTTGGTTATTTATTTATTTATTTATTTATTTTTATTTATTTTGTCACAGTATCCCTGCTTGACCAAGAAATTATCTGAATAGGTTTTATTTACAGTAGACACCCATGCAAAAAAAAAAAACAAGACATAAAAGTTTTATAGAATACTGTTGTTTGTCTTTCGGCTTTTTCCCAGTAAGGGGTCACCACAGCAGAACTCCGGTCCGCTAATGATTGGCAGTAGATTTTTTATGAAATGCCAAGGTGCCAGCTCAACGCTCAACCTTCAACAAAGGCACTCCCATATACGCACGCATGTCTTTCGAATGCTACCCAACCACGGGGAGGACATGCAGACTCCACACAGAAGGCACTCCCAAGCCAAGCCAAGAATTGAATGGAAGAACCTCTTGCTGTGAGGTAACAACGCTACCGCCATACCACCGCGGCATCCCCTACAATATAAAAATAATTTCAACAGAAAGAGAAAAGTGTCTGCACTTGGCAATCTAGACTGAGCCTGTGTACACATATCTATGTGTGTGTGTGTGTGTGTGTGTGTGTGTGTGTGTGTGTGTGTGTGTGTGTGCGCACAAAGACACACACACACACACATATATATATATATTGTTTTTCTAAAGAAAAAAGCAGTAGTTCAATAATTTGGTATATAAAATATTTGCATCATAACAAGTGTAACATGTAATAAGAAAGCACAGACAAGACCTGGAGTGTACTTGCTTTACTGTACCCTAAAAAACGATACAAGTTGACAATATTGGTACATACAGAAGTAGCTGATGTGTCAGAAATAAACTTTGCAATTAATGGTGTAAACTGTATGTTCTTCTTGTAAATGTAAACAGAATATAAATATGCAAACCATGCCAAGTGACAGCAGGTCAGAGTTGAATGATTCAGAGTAATAACATTTATAATTATCATGTACTATAAGCATTTATTGGTTTACTGCACCAAAATTAAAGTGGAACTTTACATCTATTAATGCAATATCTAACAGAATTAATACAAAGAACAAACAACTGAAGGGAATTTGTGTAAGAGATGGAGGTAGGGTTTTTATTAAAGAGTTGTAGTTGAGGCAAAAAGTGGGGTGAATAAGGACTATGATAATTGCTAGAATAATGGTGGTGGAAGTGGTGAGATCAGAAGTGAGTGAATTTCGTGAAGATGTTTGGATTGTGACTTTGAGGGTATATTAAGAGAGAGAGAGAGAGAGAGAGAGAGACAGATGGGAGTGGGAACACCTGAGAAGTAATGGGGTATAATTTCAACAACAGAGGGACATATAAACTGGAAAAGAAGAGGCAAGTTTGTAAATCTATGACTATGTTTAGCATTCTCACAATATCTCTTCATGACTATGTCAAACTTAATAGTCACTTTGAAGTCCTATTTAGAGGTATATTTTCATATGTCAAAAGTAAGTTATTTTCATTATTACCATCCCAAATTGGTGCAGAAGCTACTAATATTACTATTTACACAAATCCATTTTCTATTGTTATTATTACACTGTTACACCTCTATTACTTTTATACTGTATAATACCTTGTATCAAGATCTGTTGATTTTTCCATTCTTAATTTTTGTATTACATCTGTTTGATTTTGTATTTATAATATTGTGTTAACTTCTGTTAATTTTCCCTTTGTATGTCTGTACATGGAGCATTTCTCCCCAGGCTTCCATTAAAAAAGGGCTCATCTCGGCCCAATGGACTTTCCCAGTTAACAAACTGGAAATAAATAAATAAAAACATTCCTGTGCAGACACTGTAAACTGAATCTCCTGTCTAGCAGTGGATGGGATGACTTGAACTAAGGAGACACTACTAGAGCGATGGGATGTAGAGGTGATATATTGTTTTTTTAATCATAGATAACGATTGATATTGATTGAAATATATTAGCCATTGAGCAATTTTTAATCAGATGACCTTCAAGCAGTTAGACATTTCTAGCCAGGAAAGGTCATTTAATGTGTTTACCACTAGGAAAGTGTGTAGTCCTGTTATATACTACCTCAAGTTTAGGAGTGGTGGCTATACCAATCCCATTAATACATGAAAAGCATGCTAGGGATTGGGAAGAAGGAAAACACAGACTATAGCTGCTCTACTGTACTCAGTAATAAGTGCTCTAACCCTGCATAGCATGGCTACTCAGTTAGTTTTTGTAATGACAGACTTGGCAACAAGCTGGATCACAAGTGTATTTTCCAAGATGGCCTAAAAATATATAGATTTCCCAGCTTGAATTCATATGTTTTCCCTGTATGAATAAGCAAGTCTAGAGTAGATAAAGATAAGGCAGTTATAAACTAAACAATATGCATTTTGTTCAAAACCGTTTAAGTAAAAATCTGAACTAGGCTGGAGCTAAAATAAATTTAGCAGAAATACTGAGTAAATGTGACACAAAAGAGCCTGTGCAGCATAGGGCTGAGCTGTCAGCCTATTAGGTTAATCTGGTAGTGCCAGACTGTTTCAACATATCATTCACAAGCAGTGAAAATAAAAGTGGGACAATCTCAAAACATGGCAGAAGCCTCAAAGACACGAGTAGAAGTGGTATCCTGTCTCACAGCCTAGGATCCATCATCAAGGTAGGTGCTAAATAACTGGGTAATAATAATAGCAGAACAGTACAAATGATAACAGCATGTTTAGTACCACAACTAGCAGACATTAATACAATGATAAATCTGAGTGATTCATTTTCCTAAATCCTTCAAAACAGGACAAAAGTGGGGAATAGTCCAATAGTTACTGAGTTCACTCAAGGGACCACTTTTATATAAAAACAGGGTTGCTAATTTCCAGAAACTGGGAAAATGTTGTTACAATTATATACTTTTTTACATGGCCAAATAGATTGATGAGGCAGCCATGTTTAAAAAGTGCACCAGCAAGAATTTTTCATTCAGTGAAATGGGCTTAATATTCATCAACTGCTTTTCTTTTTTCTTCTTCTAATTTTTTATGTGGGTAAACTTGGACAATTTGTAGAATGGGGTAGATATTAATGGCACTACTGGCAGCAGTGAGTGTATAGTCAGGTATTATGGTGCCAAAATGGGCACTAAACGTTTAGTTCAGAAATTTAAATATTACCATTTATGCTGGCAGCCTAGTCATAGTAAGGTCAGGTTAAAATGTGATCAAAATTCATGACGCCTCAGAAAGGATTTCTGTCATATGTCGAGATCAATTGCACTAAATACTCTTAAAACATATGCTGTTTAGGTTTGAACCAGTCAGAGACATAACATTGCTTAGTGTTTGGTAGACCTTTATCCTTGATGTAATCTATCAAGACCTACTTGCATAAATATCTTGGCGTGTTTAATCCTACTTTATCTTTCCCTGCTGGGATATTATACTCAATGCAATAAAACTGGCTTATATATCCAGACTGATCTCAGATGAGAAACTCTATAAGTAAAACTGTTCATACACATAAACTGGAATGTGTCTTCCCATTTCTAACTCTAAGTTAAGATTATAATTATGGCTTACTACAAATTATTCTGAATAAAATGTGTTCCTTAATTTCTTTTTCCACCCCCCCCCCCCCCCCACCGAGAGCATAATAAGCTATCTTCATATTCTTGACTGGTTCTCTGCCTTTTTCAGTTTTCTGATTTTTAAAACTGGCATAAAGCAAATCTGATGTGTTAATTTGTAAAATACTGTATTCACTGCTAACAATGTAAACATGAAGAGAATTTCTAAATTCTTGACACTCTTAAAACGAATATTGAAACATAAAAGAGCTACTTCTTTCAGTTAACATGCCCACAGACCAGAAGAGGAGAAGCATGATATAGAACTGCAGCAACAAAACAAAATGGATACCTGAAATCCACTAACGCAAACCATACGCAGTCCAAAATGCTCTATAAGCATAACTAACAGGCCTATGTTATATTCTCGCTGCAAGATTTGGACAAGTCCTTTAAAGTGGCTCATGCCTATCGACTGCAGGCCACTCACATTCCCAGAAAAAGCCCACTGAAAAATGTAATAGTACAGTAGCAGATGGAGTCCAATAAAAAAGGGAATAAAAGTCCAAAGGCAGTCAAAAGAAAACATTTGGAATCCACCTAGCTGAACATAGAAAAATATGTTCCTCGGAAGCTGTAGTCACAGTAATTAATGGAAAATAAAATCTGAATTCTCACCTGAACAACAGAAATGCTGGAAACACCACCAACAGTAGCCTGAGTCAAAATATCAATGATTCCCAAAACAGAGCTTAGAAAACAGAAAAATAGGAAGGTGGTCTGCATCTTCAAATTGCCAAATGAACAATGCACATAGACTACTGAATATAAGGCAGTGTATCCATGTCTCCATTGTAATATAACCACAACAGCTTTAAAATCTACAGTGATGCATCAGTGTAGGCACTGAAGAAGGGTAATAGCAGCATTAAATGCTCCAAGACAATATATGCTGTTAAAGCTAAGTTAGTAAAGCAATAACATCTAAGCAAATACAATGTCTTATAGCAGCTTGTCAGGAGAAGCATAAATATACTCAGCCCAGAATCAGAGGAAACAAAACTTTGATCAAACCAATTTTGTCCTGCCTGTGAAAACTAACTTCTCTAAAGAATTTAGAAGAGGCAATAACATGTTTTTTGATATTGATGCCACAAACTGTCTCTTTGGGAAACAGTAATTACTTGGGTTTGGTTTGATCTTATATTATATAGACTAAGAGAGGAATGACTGAAGGATGGAGGGTAGACATCATGAAATCTTAATGGGATCCAAAATTCATGAAAAAAGAACACTTTGATGATTAAGAAAGCATAGCTGCTTCTAGACTCATGGATTAATATTTATAAAATGGATTAAATATATTATTGTTGCATGGCTCTCAAGGAGTCTTAGATATGTTTCCAAGGAAATCATTAGATTATAATATAGGTCACTCTGGTGCTGATATAGATGGTAGGTATTTGAACATAATTACCATAAGCAATTATCAAGATTCCAGCTCTGAGATACTTATTATTATATATGTATACATACTGTAAAAATCAAGTTAATTTTTGATGGGTCTAATTCATGAAAGTAATCTTAAGCACCATTATGTGCTAAATTCTAATAAATGGAACTCTGCCACTGGCATTACTGGCAGAAAAGAAGCACACCCCCCTCTCTGTCTCATAACCTAGTCATAATTTTATAAAGATGTAAATTTTTTAAGGATGTTTTTCTGGCTGTGATGAGTGGGTGAATAAATGTCATGCATTTATGTATCATGGTATGACATTTAAATCCACACCACTGACATAATTTAATAAGTGACAGGCACTGTGGTCTTATGATTCACACTAATGATCATTAACTAATATAGATGGGGTGATTGGCCTTAAAGGCACATGATAAATATGCACTGGTGACTTAGGTAATAGCCAACATGTGCCACATTCAAATAAGCTTTACACAGTAAGGTACAGCTACAGATCACAATTATAATCACTGATATCCCAAGATTCCACCCAAATCAGTTTGAGCAACTTGTCTTCCACTGCATATTATAAGCAGTGATTGAAACTTGACCAGGAGTGTTTTATTTATTTATTATTTTTTATTTTATTTTGACATTTGTTAACCAGGTTAGTCCAACTGGGCCCACAATTGAGTGTGAATGCATTTTCAAGTATTTTAGATAGAGGGGAAAGGATGGCTATGGGTCTGTAGTTGGATGGATCAGTAGAGTTCCCTCCTTTATGTAGTGGCATGGTAAAGAAGGTTTTCCAGATGTTGGGGACAGTAGCTTCCAGAATGGATCTATTGATAAGCAGGGATACAGGATTGACAATAGATTTGGCAGATAGTTTGAGGAAGGTGGGTGGGAAATTGTCACAGAAAGCTGAGCAGGGTTTGAGCTTAAGAAAAAGTGATTTGACATAGTCAGTGGGAACAGGTTGATAGCTGAAGAGGTTTTTGTTAGGTGGATTGGATGGGGTAGGAGGGGTGTTTGTGTTGTGGTTAGTTAGTGTAAGTTTTTGAACAGTTTCAATTAAGTAATTATTGAGAAGGGTAGCAGTTTCTAGAGGGGTGTTATTTGGGAAAGGAGGGGGTATGTAAGGGGAGCCTGGATGGAGAATTTTGTTGATGGTGGTCCAGACTTTACGTGGGTTTGATATGCAGTTAATTTGGGGGGAGATGTAGTAGGATTTGTTATCATTGTTGATTTGTTTTTTGGCCTGGTTTCTGAGTTCTTTGTAGTTCTGCAAAAGGGCTGGTGATTTGGTTTTAGCCCAGGCTTTCCAAGCACTATCTCTTCTATGAATATACAATGCAAATACTTACAAAATAGTTCGCAAGCAGGGGTAATGACCTATCATCAGTTCCAATACCTCCTTCTTGTCTGTCTGTACAATAATGGTGTAACTGGGTAGACAGCTCTGACACACCAAAAGCACTACTACTCTTCAGCCTTAAAATCAGCAAATTGCAATGTATGCCTTTGATTGGTATGGCTAAAGCAATCAAATTTTGAAATTCAGGGGCCGACATTTGGTGTTACACCAGTTCAATACATATACATGTGAAGTAATAAACTACCAGATACAACCATTTGAAATGGAATAATAGGATTTGCAACATGAAATATATAAAATTAAGCAACATGCTTTGAAAATCATATATTCAGAAAGCGTTACATTTGCACAAAGAAACACCAAATGAGTACTAAATGAATGAGCTTCAAGAGACACCATAAAGAAGAACTTTAAAAAACGATGTTGACTTAACATGACCAGCAGTTAACAAAATGTGGTAGCTCCATCCTCTTGTGCTTTTTGACACCAAATACTAGTTGCCCAACTGTGTAGGCAATGTATAATCTGGCATGAGCTCTGTCCAGAAATGCAGCCCATTTTTTCACACTTTACAAGCAAGGCAGAAAAATACTTGAAAAACAAGCAGATGATTGCTTTCTCTGGTTTAAGAATCCTTATTTATTGTTCAGTTTATATCTGAATAATGCTCTTCCTTTGTCCACAGTTTAGTTAGGGGTGAAGTCCAAGAAAGTATTGTTCAACCAAGGCAATTCATTCTTTAAGTTGGAGACACTGCAAATGTGCACATATTTGTATTGCCAGATTTAGTTTTAAGATTCTAACAGTTTTGTTTCACTAAAAGCACTCATACATCTTTACAATTTACATGCTTTGCATTCTATACTTGTTTTATATTATGCATGCTGCAAGATTTACACAGACGCATTCTTATGTACATATAATTATATTTATTCCTGCTTAATACAGCCTGTCACATTTCACTTCAGAAAGCAGTTATGTTTGCTTTAATTTATAGGTTCATAGGTGTGTACTAGGCTAATGGCCCTGGAGCCTATATAAGCCTAGCCCAAGAAGATTCCCTGGCATCATGTCAGCCAAAGTTAGTTCCCATTACCCCTGCCAAGCAAGGCCACTGAAGTGTTCCCTGGGGTGAACTTCCTAATGCCCATCCACTCATCAAAATTTCTCTTAAAGAGGGCCAGTAAAGTGCTCTGCTTGACATGAATGGGAAGTTTGTTCCAGAGTATGGGAAGTCTCTGGGTTAGGAACCTGTCCCTCAAGCATGTTCTGTTTATTGTGGTAATGAGGTTTAGGTCCCTGGAGCGTGTGGCATTGATGGATTGGGATTTCTTTAGGTGTAGCATATCTAACAGCTCTGGGTCAAACATGGCTTTGTAGGTCAAGCAGAGATCACCTCTAAGTAGGCAATAAGTGACAGAGTACAGCTGGAGTTTTTTGAGTCAGTCCATATAGGGCATGTGTCTAAGGCCTAAGATCCTCTTAGTGAGGTATTTTTGTGGCCTTTCCAATTGTTGTAGGTCTCTAGTGAGGTACATACCAAACAAGGCATTGTATTCTATAATAGGTCTAATGAGGGACGAGTAGAGAGGGATCATGACCTCTTTCTTCCTGGATGAGAAACCTTTTGTAATGAGATGTGCCACATAGAAGGGCTTTCTGACTACAGTGGCAATGTGGTTATCAAAGGAGAGGTTGCTGTCAACCTGTGTCTCCAGGTTTCTTATCACACCTTCGGTGTTTAGTGGACTACCACTTATGTGGTAGTTCATGGACACCAAATTTTTTCCAAAGGGAATGATAATGCACTTTTTGGCATTGAGCTTAAGGCCATGGTTCTGGCACCAGTCATTGGTGTCAGTGAGGCCATTTTGTAGAATGTCTACATCAGTTGGAGAATCAATAATGGCTCCCAGTTTGCAATCATCTGTGAACTTGGTCAGCCAGAGTCCCTTTGTGTTGGCTTGAACTTCAGAGAAGTAGATCCCAAACAGGAGAGGGCCTAGGACCGATCCCTGTGGGACACCACTTTTAACTGGTCGGTAGTCAGATTTGGAGTCCACTACTTTCACAGTGTGGATTCTATTAGTGAGCCAGTTGGCAACCCATCTTATGACATTATGACTTACTATTACTTCTTTACATTTCTGCTCCCTTCATTGGCTAAAGTTCAAGTGTGTTTTGTTGTGATACCAACAAAAATGAAGTCTGTGTGTGCATACACATTTTAATTTATACTTTTCAACCCCCTAGCTGGACATCATATGCATTTGCATTACTGAAATAAGTTTGGTTTTGCTTTATCATAGAGAATGACTGTAATACCAAACTCCATCTAGGAAGTTCAATATTTTGCCCAATGGACTTGTGCAACCACTTTGAGAGATTATGATCTGTAAGTAGTGTGGGTTTTCAACCATAAGGTAGGTTTGAAACTTTTGAAGAATCCACACTATTCTACTAAACACTTCTACTTAGCTGCATATGATCTTCCCTTGTTTGAAGTCTAAAAGTGTACTACTGGGTGTTCTTCTTTCACTGAAGACCCCTGGATAAATCTTGAGCCCTTGTTTTGAAACATATACTTGCACTACAAACCCCGGTTATGATCAAGGCCTCATCGAGTTTCTGGAAGGCCTGTTTACAAGCCAATGTACAGATCATTTCATCTTGCTTGTTTTTTTGAGTAAGATCTATTGGGGGAGTAACTAAAGGACTGTGTTGATTGTCAAGCTTTCTGTACTTCCCTGTTGTCACAGGGAATGCTGTCATCTGTTTTTTTAGTGAAAATAAGACATTCTTAGATATCCTGCAATTTGGCAGAATCTGGCAATATACTGCCACTGGGTGTATATTACGTTAGCAAATCTTTAAAAATTTGAACGTCATATGGTTGAACCCATCTTATCGAACTTTTAAAAGTTTGAACGTTTCAACGGAGATCTCTCTACAGTGCAGAATGGGAAGATTTCCCTTTCCTGCACTGTAGTGCAATCTCAGAGTTGGTATATATAAAGAGCTGGGGGGGGTGCAGGGGGGCTTGCCCCCCTGCTTAAAATGGTCATGTAGTCTTTTTCTGTTTATTTTTTTTTAAGCTTTTCAAACTTTTAAAAGTTCGATCACATGGGTTCAACCATATGACGTTCGAACTTTTAAAGATTCGGTAATGTAATATTCTCCCACTGCCACCACCCACCTGATGACCAACATATTTTACTTCTGCCATTACTTTCTGATATTTCTTTTCCTTAGTAGCCAAACACAAAATGGTTTATCATCTATGTAAGAAAGATCATAGTCTCCCGCTTCTGCTAAGTGGTAATCTGCAAGGTTCTGTAAAGTTCCTGGTGCTTTCTTCATCCTAAAAAGCATATTGAGAATCTGTACTAATCAAAGGGATAACAAAGGTTGACTTCTCCAGTGATGTGGGAAACAAAGGTACCTGCCAGTATCCCATGGTCAGAATAATATTATATAATAATATTATATAATAATATATCAGATGCTTAACCTAACCAAATTATCTAAAACTTTATACTGAGTATGTATTGCACATTTGGTTTTACATGACTTTTTACTTTCCTATAAGTTACACAGAACCTTTTCTCCTATATTTTTGGGTTCTATCACAATTGATGAGACCCAGGGACAATTGTTGTGCTCTTGGATTACCACGTCTCAACAATTTATGCAATTCTTCAATAAAGTGTACTTACCTTACTCAATAACCATAATGAGACTTGTTTGATTGACTGTTGAGTTTGTGTGTCTATATTGTGCTGTACTGGCTGGACACATCCTGGCTTGTCACTGGACTATACCCAAAATCTTGTGGTATTTCTTAGATTTTGCAAACATGTGTAGGGAATAAGTGTTGCTGCAGTACTCTCATTCACTGAAATGTCAGTCTGAGCTGTGCTAAAGAGATCTACCATCATATCCCCTCCAGTTCTACTTGTAAATCATTGCATATGATAATTTATTCTGCCTTTCTATCTTTGTAGAGTTTCATCATATTAATGTAGCAGAGTTTATATTTATGCTTTCTGCCTGTCTACGCCACCATATAACTAACACTGCTTACAGTGTTTGCAACACTGTCTGCAGTTTTTTTCTGTCAAAAAAAGGAATAGTCACCATTAATTTTTTTCTCACTGTATGTCATCAGACTTTCACTGTCCAGTCATATCAGATATTTTGTTGACGATGTGCTTTTGCTAAGTGATGTAACAGCATCATGGGCCTCTAAGCTTGGTCCAGAAATCCGGCACATCCTCCATTCTATGCCTCTTGAGATAATAACATTAAACTTCACACACACCATAATGTAGGCTCAAGGGGCTCTTTTACCCACTTATAAAGTAGCTGAAATGAGGAAAAAAATGCGTCTTCATGAGGCCACTGTCTAAAAGCAAAGATGAAACTTTCCTTACTCCCCCCTTATAATGGACCATGAATGTTTTCACCATGGTCTTAAGTGCACTGCTCATCATCTTCATCAAACCATTGGTTTGAGAATGGTAAGGTAGTTTTATCTGCTTTATACCATAACTCTTCCACAAACAAGTTATCGGTTGTGACATAAAACTGAACCTTCAGTCCTTTAGTATTTCCTAGAGATACTTACCCTGCTAAAAAGTTTCTAACAGAGACACATTTTCTGCTGCAATCGATGGTTAAACCACCACTTTTGCATACCTTGTAGCATAGTCAACAACCACTAATATATATACCTGTTACCTGTAGTACTAAGAGACCTCACAAAAATCCATGTATTGACTCTGAAAATTGCTCCTCAATAACAGGTCAAGGCTCCAAAGTGGCCTCAGCTTTAGTCTTCTGCCTTATCATACTTTTAACCCTATTCATATATCTTGCAGTACTCACTTAAATAGTTTGTATGGTCAATAAAAACGTAGATAGCCCTTCACTTTTTTGTATTCTTTATGTCCATATGGCCTTAAAAAGAATATCATAAGCTTTAACAATAAGTAACTAGTGGTAGCCCCATGGGAAAACTAACCACTGTATCACCAATTCTACCCCAGGAGTCCATTCTGTATAGAATAACTACTTGGCCAAATATAGTCTCATTCTCAATTAAGGATTGAGAACACCCTTAGTTACCTTCCTCAAATTCAGTAAGATGAATTTTGAGAGCTTCTGCTGTCGCAACTCTTTGTTTGTGATTCTACCTAGCTCCCCTTCCAATTGGAGGCTAGCATTTTTTTGACAATAGTGTCTCAGTCAGGCTTATTGTTACCAACCATCTCTTCTCTTGAAGTGGCCCCATCAAGAGTGGGTGCAGTAGCTTTTCACAGCCGTGCTCCATGGGTAGGCTTCTTGTCACTACATAGATCATTCCCTGAACCACATTGCCAGCCTCCATTGCACTGGCTGAGTTTCCTGCCTGCTGTCTTTCATAGGTTCATAGGTTCATAGGCTGGTACTAGGCTATCAGCCCTAGGGCCTATACAAGCCTAGCTATAATAATTCCCTGGCTATTTCTTCCTACAATATTTACTTCCCTGGACCCCTGTCTAGCAGATCAACTGACATGATCCCTGGGGTGAATTTCCTATCTCCCATCCAATCATCACGGTTCCTTTTGAAGAGGGCCAAAGAGGTGCCCTGCTTGACATGTATGGGCAGTCTATTCCAGAGTCTGGGGAGTTTCTGGGTCAGGAACCTATCCCTCCAGCATGTTTTGTTCATTGTGATGATAAGCTTTAGATACCTGGAGCATGTGGCTCTGAGGGATTGGGATTTCTTTAAGTGTAGCATGTCCAACAGCTCTGGGTTTGACATGGCCTTGTATGTTAAGCAGAGATCACCTCTGAGTAGACGATATATGACAGAGTATAGCTGGAGTTTTTTTAGACGGTCAGCATAGGGCATCTGCTTTAGGCCTCCCACATCATTGCCTCTGCCTGGCTTCATATAATGTCATTTCCACAAGGTACTCTGTCTCCAAAGTCATCAGCTAATAGAACAGCTGCTAGAATATCATAAAATACCAGCATTAGCATTTTTCCATGCCTTGCTTCCCAGTCCATGCAATCACTGAGTAAAGACACCTGCAAAGACTTCCCTCCCATGGCCCAAACTTGAGGAGACTGCCTGTGCAACTAATTATCCTCCGTAGCAACTACAGGCTTAGATGATAGTTAATTGAACTCCTCTTAAGGCTTGTGCCAAGAAGCCAAAGGATTATAATAAAGCTACATATATACAGGTCATTACAGCACTTTTCAGTCAATATATTTCTATAAGGTAGTGTTTTATTAGATGATAGTTATGTTTGATGCAGTATCTCTCTTACTAATAGTTCCTTTACCCTTTGCAAGGATAGGGAATTACACTTTGTGATAATCTGGAGAAGACCCAGTTTCTTATATTGTTCACACTGTTTTTATTTCATACTCTGTCTTTGTGGACATTTTGGAACATATGTACATCACTTGGTTACAATGGATACATTTTCTACAAGAGCATAGGAGATACTCAAGTCATCCCCCCCCATGCCTGCGGAGGTTTAGGCTGATACTAATAGGCTCCCTTATTACCATGTAATGCACTGGATACCCCCCTTCTTATGTAGTTATCTCTTGTGGCTAGCTAGAGATTACCCTTTTGCACATTTTCACAGCTAGAGATTATCCTTTTGTATATCTTCACAGCAGTGTTACACTCCTAATCTGTTAACCATATTCTCTTACCATCATGAAAAGAGTTGAGTGTTTGCTTTCTTATTGTAAAGTCACTCAACATTTCAAATGTAGTCACTCAGCATGCAATCACCCGCCTATGAAATAAGTATTTATTTCTGCAGTGAAAGCAATACATCTGCCTGTCATATATGTCCTCTAAACTTTTTTCCATACATAAGGTTAAAACATTCAAACTAGCAGTTTTTAACCATTAAAAAGTCTACTTAGCTATAATCAGTTATTTTACAAAATACATGATCTTACACAGCTTTTACTTCAAAGCAGAGGGGATAAAAGCCTCATTGTTTCCTTCTGGTCAGGTTGGTATTGATGGCATACATATTCAAATGTCTGTAAAATATCAAAGATATTCATCACTTTATACTGATGAAAAAATAGTACTTATTTTGCACCATGGGCTTGGTTTTTCTCACCCGCTGATCTTGTGCCTCCAGCAGATAGTAACTAATTCACTTTCAGACTGACACTTCTCCCCAAAGCCTCATGCTGAAACTCTCTTTCCTCCTATGCAGTTTTGTGCTGCCTCACTCTCACTGCTTCTTAGATGTCTCCCTTTCTAATGGGCTTTATGAAATTGAATATGCACAGGTTCATGGACTTACAACGGAGCCATTAATCCTGGCAAATCATGGAAATTTGACTTTTCTGTCAAGACCTTCAATTTAATTATCAAAGTAGGCCATAACTTATAATGTAAGGTTATAAAGATATTTGAGTTTTTTTATAAACAATATAAATAAAACTTTGCATAGAAATTCTTCAACATGAATTTGAATTAACAATATCTCATCTAAATCAAAATCAAATAAAGCTAAGAATAGAAAAGGCTTTGTTTTTCTCCTTATTTGTTTAACCTCTATATGGCATCTATATTTATTTATTTACTTATTTGTTTTCATTTGTTTACTGTGGAAGGCAGACTGGGTCCAGTGTATCCACTTTCAGCAGAAGTTCTTGTATAAAAGCTTCAAGCACATCAGTCATAACATTGTGAAAGTTTATATGCATTTAGGTAGTATAGGATAAATTATTAACAAGAGAATGCGAAAAAATGACAGTACATGATATACATTTTTTATTAGTTCAGTATGAGTTAGTATTTTTGAAAAAAAGAAAAAAAAAATGGAAATCAGGAGAATATGAACAAAATAAAGTATGAACTTAACATATGAAGCCGTGATTCATGGTGAAGTCAAATGAGTCAGAAAAAGTGTTAGTAAGTCAAATGGTTATAGAGACGGTATAAAGTAGGTGGGAGAAATAGAGAAAATGAGTTATAAAAGAAGATAAGTGAAAGGTTAAGAGCAGATGGCAGTGAGAGAAAAAAACTGAAAAAGTTAAAGACATATGGTAATGAGATGAATGGAAGGAAATAAATATGGAGAGGGTTTGGTAGTATGTAGATAGAAGGGTCGTGAGGCATATAGTAGGGTTATAGGATATGGGGATTGTGGTAAACCTTTCAACCAGGTTTTAACATGAGTAGATCCTTGGTATAGTTCAAAATTCTTGTAATACACATTTGAAGGCCAGAAGGTTAAAGTTTGCTCTAATTACTATAGATAGGGCGTGCCATAATTTGTCCATAGAGTAAGAGTAAGTTTTTTTTCCATTGATTTATAAGGTTTATACACTATGATAATTTGTTTGTCCTCTGATCTTAGGGGTCTACTAGGTAAGTAGCTTTGGAGTATAGAGTGGAGCACAGGGTAGGCATTAGGTTTATAAGTGATATTATGGGCAGTTATACAGTGTATGTAATTAAGATGGCATGGAAGTTCAAACCATTTAAGAGACTGTAGGGCAGTAGAATGGTGGCTATAATAGGTTGGAGTCTTTGCAAATTTAGCAATTTCTAGCATGATTCAGGTTTTGATTTTTAAGGTATGCAGGTTAGTGAGAATAGGAGCTCCATACAGGACATTTTAGGTTTTAATTATAAATTATCATTTTCCGTTTCTCTTTACCGAATCCCATGAGTTTGTACATTTCATGGTTTCCTTTTATTTCATATTTTGATCTCCCTCACTAAGACATTTTAAAACTCTGTTATGCAGGAAAAGATTAATCTCAGTAATACAGTATCATCTGTGAAAGTTATTATGCAGGATTATCCTCTTCTCTCTCACAGTGTCTTTTTATTATTTTTTATATTTTAAATAATGTTACCCACATAGATAAGGAATAACCACGTTTAACTCATTGCTTTTGTTATTCCTGTCTAAATTTTTGGTGTGTGTGTGTGTGTGTGTGTGTGTGTGTGTGTGTGTGTGTGTGTGTGTGTGTGTGCGTGTATATATATATATATATATATATATATATATATATATATATATATATATATATGTACACATATACAAAACGCCATCTTGTAGAAATATAGACTGTAGCACAATTTCTGTTTTATAATGTTGACCACATTCACCAGTTTTCTTGAAATTTATTTTCCTAATATTATTTTCCATTGATATTGCTTTGTTTAGGCCATCAAATGTTGCATCTATGTGTATAAAAATGCAAATGATTTGATTTTCTCAGCCCAACATATTTCTTCATTTTATGTTGTAAATGGAGCAGGCTTATGTAGTTGATTTAATCTTTGTATATGAAAATTAAAGTTTAAAAATTGTTCTCATATGATTTTTCTTTATTATATTTATATGTGGAAATATGTTAATGACATATATAATAACATGGTTGGTCAATACATTTTAGGATTTCTTGTATCTCTTTTCTTGTATACAGGTATGACTATACCTCATCTTCAGGATTTCTGAATTTTGATATATTTCACAAATTTCTTAAATTGAAAATAGAAGATTCCTAACCATATAACCATATGGCATTTGTACATTTCATTAGGAAATCCCTACATTCCTGGCACTTTCTTGCATTTTAGTATGTGCAAGACTGTTATTAATCTATAAATATTAAATAATTTGCTTACATTCTTCTAACTTCTAAAATGTACTCCAGATTTTCTTATTTAAAGTATTTAGTTTTCTTTATAACATTTTATCCATTCTTATGTACTTATTTGGTAATCACCTTTCTATACTATGTTTTTATTTATTGCCATTTATTTGCCAAACTCTTTGTTATCCCAACATTCTATTTCTAACATCTATTTTTTTCATTTTACTTATATCAACTTTTTATGTAAACTTGTTTCTCTTCCTGTAGCTGATCTATACATTTGATTTGTTTTTAAGCTTTAGAGTTGTACTATTTTTTATTCTAAGCCATTTCCCAAACTGTGTATAGAGTCTGTTTTTAAATATGCATGTTCCTAGTCAAAATATTCACAGCATTTATTTCTCATTTCTTTCTTTTACTGTTTTCTATACCAATCTTTAGATATCATTTAACCTCATCAGTTATAAAAATGTACATTTAATCCTGAACTTTGAAACTTTTGAGATAGTAGTTCAAAATGTTTTCTTTTTATGTAAATATCAGTAATACTGCCTTCACAATGATGTTTTAACTAGCATCTCACCTTCAGCACATGCTATTCTTTTTTTAGCTAAGTTGCTTTTCCCATACTAATTTTTTAATACAATTGGCATATGACTACCTCTTATTTTAGTTATTACTGATACATCATACATTATATTGTTTATTTTTCTATGATAGCATAGTCTTAAATAAAACCATATATGTTAAAGATGTGTTGTGGTAACACTAGACCTGTCATGTTTTACTTTTAATTACTTTTAGGTTATGTTTTGCAGAAATTTCAATTTATCCAAATATTTTTTTAAAGCTTTTATCTACTGAATTCCTGCTTTTCTTAGCCAAATACCCTGAGTAATTTGCAACACGCCTTGTATATGTCTTGAGATCTTCTCCTAATATTAATCTCAGATTTTCAATAACCAGGATGTTATTACACAATATAAGACTATTATCTTTAATTTCATTCTAAATTTTCTCCTCTGGGGCATATTGAACTTTTCCCTTTTGTGTGATACTTATTTATTTTATTTTATGTATTTATTTATTTTACATTTGTTGACTGGGATTGTTTGACTGAGCTGAAGAGCCCTTTTATAGTGGAGGACCGGGGAGAAAAGTTCCAACATATTATACAGTTTTCATTATAAATTAGCAGTAAACAGCAATGTTACAGGATTATTACAAGGCATTAAGTAGCAATACAATGTTATACAGTGTCAAAAATCAGGAGTATAGCAAAACTATTTCAAGATATATAAAAATAAATATGTCATTAAGATGAATATAGTTTTTGGGGTAACTGGTTACAAAAACCCAGTTTTATCATAATGTAGTTGCATGAAAGCAAGACAATTACAACTGAATGTTTCTCTGAGGCAATATATTTTAGAAGATAGTAGAAAGAGTATTCAAGGAAGACTAGAGAGAGTTAGTGAGAAGAGTGAGTTAAGGGCAGAAATTAGATTAAAGTATGGGAATTAGGGGATGTTTAAGGAGGGAGAGTGCAGTGGCAGGACCAGTGACTTTTAAAGTGCTCTTGTTGGCTATCTTAAATTGTTTAGGATGTGTAAGAGTCCTGATTTCTAGTGGAAGCCTATTCCAGGCAATAGTGGGGTGATAGCTGTACATATTGCATCCAAATCTAGACTTGGGTTTGTAGATTTGTTGTAGGTCTTGGCTACATCCTCTAAAATATAAATATATGTAGTTTTTATTAAGCATGATGGTGTGTTTTGTGGGTCAGGTGCCAGGATCCACCACATAACCCATGCACTCAGGTCACTCCACAACAAGTACAAATATGACTCTGTCATTGTTCATGTTGGTGTGAACGACCTGAGACATACTTCCCTGGACTACATGAAAAGAGGCATGGAAGGGCTGTCCGATCTTGTAGCCCATATAGGTATGACCCTAGCCCTGAGTAGCGTCCTGCTATTGCCCAGAATGATACCGCAGTACAAGGACAAAATGATTGACTTCAACAATTGGCTAAGCTTCTGGTGTCAGTCTAAGAGGAACCAGTATCTGTCTGCCTGGGACAACATGGTTGACAGACCATGATGCTTTGCCAGAGATGGCCTGCACCTGTCTTCCATGGGATTTTGGATACTGGCTAAGGGTCTTGCCACCACTATAGTGCCTTTTTTAGGCAAGGTTCAAATGACAAATTCACCACCGTAACAGGAACAGGCAAGCAAAAACTGAGGGTAATGCTACTCAATGCTAGAAGTCTAAATCTCAAAATGTACTCACTCAAAGCACTCCTTAAAATGGAGAATATCGATATCCGTGCAGTGACTGAGACCTGGTTCAAGGCTCTAGAGAGCACCCCTGCATTACCAGGTTATAACTCACTCTACACTTTTCAGCCATCTAACCTGGACCAGAACACCAAAGGCGAAGGTGTGTCCATTTTTATTAAGGATATCCACACCTCCAGGCTAGTTGCGCAGCATAATGCATCTGAGGTTATCCAAGTGCAACTAACTCTGGGCAAAACTGCAATCCAAATTGTAGATCGCTACAGATCCCCCACCATGCCCCAAGATTCTCACTCCTCTTTTTTTGATATAGTGGAAAGTATTAAGGCTCAACCAAACATCCTAATAATGGGCAATTTCAACTACCCCACTATTAACTGGGAAAAGTACTCATGTACAAACTCCTTTGCTCAGCGCTTTTCGTTTAACACTAATAAGCAAAAACACTAAATAGTGAACATTTGATCTGAAGTAGGCACTTCATTTGTCAGCAACCTTTGGGATACGGATCCGATCTCGGATCCAAGCCGGCAACTTCTACCACAGCATAGATCCGGGCTCCTAGCTCCTCCCTTTACCCATAATCCCCTGCCAACCCTGACTGACCCCAGATCTAGTTTGCCGCGCTTCAAGCTATAAGCTAGGTTCCTGAGCTCCTGGTATAGTCGAACTTTGTGAGAAAAACATTTTTCAATTTTTCTTCCTTTCTCTTTGTGTGAGTGAGAGCGATTGTTTAGGCATTCCCTATAGCCCTTTTTTACCTCTCTTAAACTTAATTTGTGGTCCTTCTCCTCCCTGCCCTCGCTGCTCGTAGTGTGTGTGTGTGGCGTGTATAGGGGCCTAGTGGGTGTGTTTCCTTTATTTTATAATGTCGGAGGCCCCTAAAGCCACTTTTTCAAAGTGCACCGAGTGTGGCCATAAGCTTTCACCGGCGGATGGCCACACTCGGTGCGTTAGATGCCTTGGGGTTGAACACCTCTCCTCTGGATGCATGATCTGCATGGCGTTCAACCCCAGGGCACTTAAAGACTGGAGGTCGAAACTGATTCTGGCGGGCCTTTTGCCCCCAGATCCGGCTCCGGCCTCCGGTGCTTCTGTGGCCGCTACCCAGCCTTCGGTGGTGGCCACTCCTGCCTCCCTTCCTCCGGTCAGGACTCAACCTCCCGCTTCGGCTCCGGAGGATAGGGAGGCCAGGAAAGCCAAGTGGAGAGAGAAGCACCTTAAGCGGCGGGCCGACTCCTCCTCCTCGGCCCTGCCCGCCAAACGGGCTTCTCCCTCCAGAGCTTCTGGGTCACCTCCTCCTTGGATCCGGTCCCCTTGCTTCTCACCGGGACTCGAGGAGGAGTTTACCCGGTCCCCGTCGAGGTCATCGAGGCGGCACTCCAGGCCTGCCTCGGTGGCCTCTTCGAGGTCCACTTTTAGTATGTCAGATGCAGACATGGACCGGATGATGAGGAGGTTCATCCAGGCCCAGCTGCAGATGGGAGTGCTCTTGCCTCCCCCCCTCCACCGGGGGGAGCTCGACCCCATTTTTTGCTCCAGTTGCTCCTTCTCCGACCCGTTTTCTGGGTTTGGAGCGTTCGGAGCCGAGCCGCGTTGGATCCGGGGGCGGGTCAGAGCCGACAGTGCTGGGCACTTCGGCTCCGACTGGTCCCTCGAGCTTGTCGGATCCGACCTCTCGGAGCCATGGACTGAGCTTTGGATCCGAGGGATTCGGTGTGCCTTCGGCTCCGTCCCGGTCGGAGCACATGGGTCCTTCGGATCCGATGGTCTCGGCTCCGGGTCCGATCCCCGCTTCGGATCCGAATGGGAGTCGGCTCTCAGATCCGATCGAGGGTGGCTCCCCCTCGGCTTTCGCTGCAGTGGAGGGGGCACTGTTGAGTGCATCCGCGCCTCCGGTCCTCACTGGTTCAAGCTCCCATCACCCGCCATTGGGGCAGCCTGCTTCAACGCCTCAGGGTGTTCCTTCGGAACATGACATTGCGGGTGAGGCTTCCTCGGACAGCCCCCCGAGGAGGTTCCTCACAAGGCTAAGTGTAAGAGGAGGCACGTGGACCTACCCGAATCCCTTACGGAAGATACGGACTTAGATGAAGGGGAAGACTCCCCAAGATCACCCCCCGAGGATGTCTCCTTTGGAGACATCATGGAAATGCTTAGGATTAGGGGGGCTTGGTCTGCCCCCAAGGCTTCCTCCGATGAGTCCATATTCCTAGAGGCGTTCGAGGCAGGGCCATCTACCTCTTGGGTGTCCCCTCCCCCAACCCCCTGGTGGACCTTATTTCCACCAGAGCTTGCAAGGAGCCGGACACTGTAGATCCAGTCCTCAAGTGCTCAGATAGGATCTTGAGTGCCCCTGCAGAGAGAACCCATTGGAGCAGAGGTCCCCCCATGGATGCCATGTTGGTGGCGGCGGCCACCAAGAGAGAGTTGGCTCAGGAGAGCTCCGCGGTCCACCCACCGAGCAAGGAGTCTCGTGCGATGGACCGCCTTGGGAAGCGGGCCTTCAGTTCAGCAACCTTCTTGTTAAGGGCACTGAACTATATGGCACACATCATCCAGATGCAGTGGGATCTAATAAAAGAATACGCTGCTTCCCCCCCAGAGTCCGTGTCGGAAGGGGACAAACAACTGTACTCCTCCCGAATGTCTACTCTACGTTCCGTTTCTAACACCTCTATGTGGCTCTTGTCTCACGCCACTGAGGGAACCGCTAGAGCTGGCGGAGTCAGCCTGGTCATGAGGCGACAAGCCTGGCTCCGACATTGTGACTTCTCGGAACCCTTTAAGGCGTCATTCACGAATGCCCCCTTTGATGGTTCTGCACTGTTCGGCAAAACCGTTCGCGACACTTTAGTCCAGAGCAAGAAAGACGGGAAGACTCTGTCTGCCATCGGAGTCCACTTCTCTGCTCCCCAGAGGTCCTTTTCCAAGAACCAAAAGGGTCAGAAGAAGATGTGGTTATGGAAATTGCAGCAATCCCAGTCTGCTCCGGACAACCAGTCCTCTCGGGGCAGAGGAGGACAGGGAGGATGCCGCCCTAGAGGTAGAGGGGGTCCCAGGAATTTTGGGTCCAGAGAACCCTTCTCTGAGAGACCCACACAGAACCACTGAGGGGTTGCCCAACTGCTCCTCACTGGAGGCAGTCGGGGGATGTTTTTTGAGGCACCTAGCAACATGGGAGTCCATAACGACAGATCGCTGGGTGCTTCGAATAATATCCAGAGGTTACCAAATTCCCTTTATTGTAAACCCCAAAACCAAAAGCCTCCCCGACGTACCACCCAGTCAGAGGGAGGCGGCTGCTACAGAAATTCAGCAGTTTTTACAAAAAAAGAGCCATCCAACCCGTCCCCCAGATCAGCTCGGATCAGGGTTTTACTCCAGGTTCTTTCTGGTGCCAAAAAAGATGGGGGACTTGAGGCCCATCCTCGACCTCTCTCTCTTGAACCTGGCAGTCCCCAAAGAAAAGTTCCAGATGGTCATGCTGCAATCTATTCTCCCTCTGTTACGGGAGAATGACTGGATGTGCTCGATAGACCTCAAGGATGCATACTATCACATTCTAGTGGATAGACGCTCCAGGGGGTTTCTCCGCTTCCTGCTGGGAGCCAGTCACTTTCAGTTCAGGGCCCTCCCCTTCGGTCTCACCTCAGCCCCCAGGGTGTTCACCAAAGTCTTGGCAGTAATAGCAGCCCACCTGAGACTCCAGGGAATTCAGGTCTTCCCGTACCTGGACAACTGGCTCCTCATCGCCCCAACAAGGCATCTACTCTGTTCATGCAGGGATTACTTCCTCAATCTTGCTCCATGCCTAGGGTTGACTGTCAACATGGCCAAATCCTCTCTGGCTCCTCCACAGGTAAAAGATTTCATAGGGGCGAGATTGGATTCCAGACTAATGCTTGCTTTCCTGACTCCAGATCGGCTTCAGAACCTGAGGTTGCATGTACAGGCCATCCTCCTACTCCAAGCCCCACTGGCGGATTTGGTCCTGAAGGCTCTAGGATCCATGGCGGCAACAATTTCTCTGCTGCCCTTAGCCCGTCTAAATATGAGGGTCCTACAGTGGACCCTCCAGGTACAATGGTCCCTGTCTCGAAACACTCTGTCTCATCCCATTGCCCTAAGCAGGGCTTGCAGAAGGTCATTCGTGTGGTGGCTCCAGTCTCCGAGCCTCCACACGGGACGCCCATTCTCGGTGCCTCCTCCCATCACCACAGTGACCACGGACGCCTCTCGCCTTGGGTGGGGAGGCACTATTCAGGCAGAACGGTCCAAGGCGCGTGGAACGACATACAGACCTCCTTGCATATCAATGTCCTAGAGATGAAGGCGGTGCTTTTGATGTTGCAGGCACTTCACAGCCTTCTTCCGACTGGGACGATTGCGGTACAAATGGACAACATGTCAGTTGTCTGGTACATCAACAAACAGGGGGGAACCAGGTCTTATCCTCTTTGTCACGAGGCCATGAGAGTGTGGGAATGGGTGATATCCACCAACCACTTTCTCATTGCAATGCACATTCTGGGATGGTCCAACATCTTAGCAGACAGGCTCAGTCATACAATTCTGACCCCATACGAATGGTCTCTCAATCCTCTAGTAGCGGAGCGAGTGTTTGCCCGATGGGGGCAGCCCTGTTGCGATCTTTTTGCCTCTCCCTCAAATACCAAATGCAAGAGTTACTTCGCTCTGATCCCCCCTCAGGGGGAGTCCCTGAGAGACTCTCTAGTACATGCTTGGCCTCCTGGTCTTCTTTACGCTTACCCTCCACTGCCCCTGATGCTAAAACTTTTACAGAAAGCCAGTCGGTTGGGGAGCAAGATGATCCTCATTGCCCCATTCTGGCCTCGTCAGACATGGTTCCTGTACCTATGGTCTCACATGATTCATCTGCCCTGGATTCTGGATCCCATTCCGGATCTCATTACTCACCCTCTGGGTCTTCCGACCCCCAACCTGGTCAACCTCAAGCTGACGGCTTGGTTGCTCCAGTTCCACTCCTGATAAGGACTCCTAGAATTTACTCACCAGTTAAAGCTATTCTAGTAGCAGCACACAAGCCATCCACCAGAAAGGTCTATCGGAGTAAGTGGAAACGTTTCTCCATCTGGGCTGAGCACCATCACTTAGATCCTTTTACGGCACCTTTAACTTCAGTTTTGGATTTCTTAACTACACTCTTTCATCAGGGGGCTAGCTGCTCTACAGTCAAGGTACAACTAGCAGCAATTTCGCACTATCATGTAGGGCATGAGTCGGGCCCTCTTATTATCTCCAAGCTCTGTAAAGCTTTTCTCAGGGGTACCTTCCTCCTCAGACCTCCTGTTGATCTTAAATACCTCTCTTGGAAGATGGCCTTTCTGGTGGTCATTACTTCAGCTAAAAGAGTCTCTGAACTTCAGGCTCTCTGTGTCAAACCACCATATGTGGCCTTCCATCAGGATAGAGTTTACCTCAGGATCAATCCGTCCTTTCTACCTAAGGTATCTTCAGAAGCTAACATTAATCAATCTATTAATCTTCCCGTGTTCTTCCCCAACTATCAGAACAAAGGAGAGTATCAACTACATTCTTTGGACGTGCACAGACAATTGCATTTTTATATTAATCGAACTGCTGGTCATAGACAATCCGACCAGTTGTTTGTCTCCTTCGCAAAAACTAATTTAGGCAAGTCAGTTTCTAAAGTTACCCTATCATGGTGGATAGCTAATTGTATCCTCTTAGCATATCCCAGTTCGGGAAGGCCTGCACCTCAGGGAGTCCGCGCTCATTCTACTAGAGCCGTTGCTACATCGGCTGCATTTAGATCTAGGGTTCCCTTGGATGATATTTGTTCAGCAGCCACTTGGGCTTCATCTCATACCTTTATCAGCCATTACAAACTGGATGTTGTCTCCCGAGGTAGGTCGTCCTTTGGCTCTGCAGTGCTCTGGAATATCCTTCCATAAAGGCTACCCAAGATTCAGGTAGCTGGGGACTCTGTCCCAAAGGTTGCTGACAAATGAAGTGCCTACTTCAGATTAAGAAGTTATGTACTCACCATAACGTTCCATCTGAGTAGGTATCTTCATTTGTCTGCAACCATACCCCCCTCCTTCCCCCTGACCAATAAGATTCTGACTAGGAGTTGTCCTAGATAAGCCCCTTCTGGGACATAGTAACAGTTGTTATATGGGGCAAACTTGATCTGAGGTCAGTCAGGGTTGGCAGGGGATTATGGGTAAAGGGAGGAGCTAGGAGCTCGGATCTATGCTGTGGTAGAAGTTGCCGGCTCAGATCCAAGATCGGATCCGTATCCCAAAGGTTGCAGACAAATGAAGATACCTACTCAGATGGAACATTATGGTGAGTACATAACTTCTTATTTAAGTGAAACATTTCACTGGGTTAAAAACCAGTTGGCCAACCCAGCGAATACAGAAAAACATCACCAAACAAAACCCATCACAGTGGGGGGGGGGCTATGCCCTCCACACACACCCTAACTAAATATTACAACTCCGAGATTGCACTACAGTGGGGAAGAGGGCAAATCCCTGATGATGGCTGACTGGTTGCTTTCCCAGCAAAATGTTTTCCTTAAACGAATGTTCACTATTTAGTGTTTTCGCTTATTAGTGGTTGACTAATAAGCGTCGCCAAATAGTATGTTCGATGGTATGATATAGAACTGTGTTCTGTTTAATGTTGACCCCAGTTACTAATCATCTTTGACATATCCAACGTCATTTGGTTTCTGACATTTATTCATAAACTGTGAAATCCTGAAAAATAAGCCATTGAAAATATGCCAATCATATTTGTTGTAAGTTTACCATTTCTTAATCTGTAATAATCCTTGTGATTTCCTTATCACTAATTTCATATACAGTTCTGCAATATTCCAGGTGAGTATTTCATGAGTATAACCTTGATCTTCTGTACTGCTTTCTTCTTGTCAGTTTTCTTTATGTATTCTTTCATGCATGCAGTTTAAAATTTAAATTCTAATTTCATCTAATTTATACAAATTCTCTGTTGGATCTTGCTGTAGTTCCTTACTATATCACTTAGACACATATCCATTTGTGCACCTTCCTTAGCTATATTAATCAAAACTATATCTTCAAATATATGTGACGGATTCAGTTGCAAAAAAAAATAATAAATTGGGGAATTAAATAAAAATATATAATGATATCTTAAAACACACAAAACCAATTTGGCTCTGGAAAAATTAAAACTAAATCCATGACTATCAAGTTTCCCATACAGTTGTACCAGCAAGAATTCCCTATACAATTCATTACTTTAATAAAGAATATTTATGAAGACAATCTGGCCTATGTAAAATTAGGCCCATTTACATCAGAAGCTATTGAAATTACTAAGGGCACTAAACAGGGATGTCCTATGTCTCCAATGTTGTTTGCATTAGCCATAGAACGTTTTTTCCTCAGCAATTCGTTTTAACCCCAAAATTAAAGGCATTAATATTTTTGGCCAATTTTATTCCAAAATAATGCTCTTTGCCAATGATATACTTCTCACTTTAATGAACTCAGATGAGTCATTATGTGAACTAAATTTATTAGTTGAAAAATTCCATCATATCTCGGGTTTAAGAGTTAATAGTTCTAAGTCAAATCATATATTGTTAAACAAAAAAAAAAGAAACCCTAATACTAACATAAACCAAATAATTGGGAAACAGGTTTTCTCTCTAAATTATCTGGGGTTTGTTTTGTGTGAAAATTTAGTACTAACTTTATCTACTAACTATAATAATATTATGAATACTCTAAAATCACTAGTTGGGAAATGGAATAAATTGTACTTAACATTTGAAGATAGGTTGCAGTTAATAAATATGGCTTTACTCCCTAAAATAAATTACATCACTCTAGCTATTCCTATAATTCCCAGTAAAAAGCTCTTAAAATAATTAAATAAAGTCCTTATAAATTTTCTTTGATACCCAAAAAAGAATAGAATAGCTTTCTTAAATCATATTAGGCCTTGTGAAATGGGAGGAATTAACTTTCCTGATTTAGAATCTTATATTAACGCATCCATGTTTAAAATGGTAATAAATTGGTAAGATCCAAAATTCTCTTCCGCATGGAAAACTTTGCATACTGCTATATTCATAAAAGAAAGTAAATTAACAAAAAACTTACAATTAAATGAACAAACTAATAAACTCTGGCATATTATCTATATTAATTTGCAATATAATTCTACTAAACCCACCAATCTAAACTATATAAATTATATTTACAATACTTTCCAGAGTTTTGTAAACAATAATATTTATATCAAACTATGGTTTCAGTTATTAATTCCCTTTAAAATTACAAAAAACTTTTTCAGTAATATACCTATAAATACTCTTAGTACATGGAAAACAAAAAGTTTTACGTGCTGGTACAACTGTATGGGAAACTTGATAGTCATGGATGTAAGTCAGTTGCTTAATACATTTGATTTGTCAAAATCAGACTATTAAGCTCTTGACAGTCTACTACCATATGCATAAGATTTATGTAGAACAATAGACAATTCTTCTTTTAAATCCATACCTAAACTTTTATTTTTTCTTACATGAAGTAATATATAGAGACTTTAACTGGACAAATTTAACTTCAAAATTATATAAAATTATTATTAATTACAAATCCAATCCTAATCAGAAGTTTTGGAATTTTATCACCAAAGAAAATCCATTATTGCTATCAAATGAGATCAAATTTAGTTTATTATATTCTATTAAATTAACCTCCAATATACCTTATTGGAAACAATTTTTGTGGAAGTTTCTGCATAGAGCTTTCTATACACCTAACAAAATTGCTAGATTCAATAATTCTAATGACACAAATTGTTGGAGATGTTCTTCAAAATGTAATGCTGATTGGTCCCATATTATGTATGAATGTACTCACATTAAGAAATTCTGGGAAGCCATCAGTGAATTTCTACAAGCCATATTTACAGATTCCTTTATTTTGTCAAAGTCATTAATTCTTCTGAATATAAATTAATCAGTTGTTACGAAAAACAAAGACCTTTATCTTCTCTGGACTACATTGGCAGTTACTAAGAAATGCATCACAAGGAAATGGAAATCTTCCTCCTCTCCAACCTTTGATGATTTTCTAATTCTATTGAAAGATGTAGCACTGTTGGAAATCAGAGTCAAGGAAATGAGGATCTTTCCTAGGAAATGGATTAATAATCCTTGGGAGAAAGTTCTCTCCCTCATTGAGACACTCAAAATGGACACCATTTTACCTTTTTAAGCAGAAAAGAAGCAACACACCTTTTTTAATAATGTGTAACTTTGTTTGTGTATTTAAGATTGTTTTTCCTTTTTTTCCCTATAATTGGTTTGAGGCCATCTGTACATATTGTAAATAGTTCATTTCAATTTATTCTTGCTTGAAATGTAAAAGATTATTATTATTTTGTCTGAAAAAAATTAATAAAATTATTTGAACAAATATATCTTTCACATTTTCAAAAAAGAAGTTTATTTTTATTTCGTCTATATTACATAACCACTAAATGTTCATTTTTTAAAGATAAGTCTGGATATCTCCCAATCATTTTTTTTCCATCTGCACAGTAGGTTACCTTTGTGTATCTGTTGTTTCCTTACCTTTTATTTCCTTTCCCTTTAACTTCTTGTTTAGGACCATAACCTGTTATTCTACTTTCTCATTTTCTTTCTCTTGTCTACTCTTCTATTTTATACAACATTGTAATACTATGTAATTATTTTCTCTCTTAACCACATTTCCTTACTTGATTTTGAAATTGTTGTTTCTCTTATATTCAACACTTATATCACTGTTAATATATTTAACTCTTTTGCTTCTTCATTTAGCACTTCTATTTCCATATTCTTTCTTTTGCTGATCTATCAGTTGTTATACATTGTTATCTACTCTTTTTCTAAATCCCATTTCTTTATTATTTTTTTCTTGATATACTTCAGTTTTTTGAAGAAGCAATCTCTTATAATATATTTTTGAATTATAACTGAATTTTCTATTTCAGATCCCTCTTGAAAATATCCATCTCCTGTCATTATTCTGTAATATTTCTTTAATTCTTCATTCTGCAACAATTTTTCTTATTGAATTTTTATTTCTAGAAATTCATTTAATGAAAAGGAATTAACTCTTAAGCAGTTGTTTCTGTAGTAGAATTGCAAACTACAACTACCCTGGCATCATTTTTCATCTTGATAAATTATGTGATCCTAATTGTTTTCATCCAAATTTATTTCTTCTTTCAAATCTATATCTAGCTATCATCCTGGCCTAATGGTATATATCATTTTTCTATTCTTTAACTTTTGAGTTTGACTTTCTCTCAACAATTTCTCAGATTTTTACCCCTTGGGATGCCTGTTTTTGCAATTTGATTATTTCCCTGGACTACATGAAAAGAGGCATGGAAGAACTGTCCGATTTTGTAGCCCATATAGGTATGACCCTAGCCCTGAGTAGCATCCTGCTATCGCCCAGAATGATACCGCAGTACAAGGACAAAATGATTGACTTCAACAATTGGCTAAGCTTCTGGTGTCAGTCTAAGAGGATCCAGTATCTGTCTGCCTGGGACAACATGGTTGACAGACCATGATGCTTTGCCAGAGATGGCCTGCACCTGTCTTCCATGGGATTTTGGATACTGGCTAAGGGTCTTGTCACCACTATAGTGCCTTTTTTAGGCAAGGTACAAATGACAAATTCACCACCGTAACAGGAACAGGTAATCAAAAACTGAGGTTAATGCTACTCACTGCTAGAAGTCTAAATCTCAAAATGCACTCACTCGAAGCACTCCTTAAAATGAAGAACATCGATATCTGTGCAGTGACTGAGACCTGGTTCAAGGCTCTAGAGAGCACCCCTGCATTACCAGGCTATAACTCACTCTACACTTTTCGGCCATCTAACCTGCACCAGAACACCAAAGGCGGAGGTGTGTCCATTTTCATTAAGGATATCCACACCTCCAGGCTAGTTGTGCAGCATAATGCATCTGAGGTTATCCAAGTGCAACTAACTCTGGGCAAAACTGCAATCCAAAGTGTAGCTCACTACAGATCCCCCACCATGCCCCAAGATTCTCACTCCTCTTTTCTTGATATAGTGGAAAATATTAAGGCTCAACCAAACACCCTAATAATGGGCAATTTCAACTACCCCACCATTAACTTGGAAAACTACTCAAGTACCAACTCCTTTCCTCAACGCTTTCTGGAATTCATAAATTCCACTGCCCTGGATCAACTTATCCACACCCCCAGCAGGGGCAACAATATCCTAGACCTAGTCATTACCAACATGAGTGACCAGTGTTCCACACCTGAAGTTAACTCCTCGTTGGTCATATCCGACCATAAGCTAATTACCCTAGATTTCTGCATCACGTCTCCACCCACCATTAAGGAAACCATGGTAAATAATTTCTCCAAAGCCAATTTCATACTTCTTAAGACAGAAATGGTGAACTTCATGAACCCCATGCAGATTGACAATACAGTTACGCCTGCAGAATCCTACACAAATGCACTCTATAAGCACTTACACGAGTGCATGGATCATGCTATTCCAAACATTACCAAGATGCTATCCTCCAAAAAAAGGAAGCCAATCTGGTGGTCCCCTGCCATAAACAAACTCTACAACAGAAGGAAGAAACCGTTGCAAAAGAGAGTAAAATCCCATGAGTAGAGGAGCTCCCTGGTCACCCTCAGTAGGAAGCTGAGATCCCTTATAAGATCCTCCAAAGCTAGCTATGAAAACAAAATTGCCACTAATTCTAAGGGCAACCACAAAGCATTCTATATCTATGTCAAGAATCTCAATGGCAACACCCACATCTGCTCTGAGTTACAGCACAATGGCATGAAAATTACAGAACCAACTGATATTGCCAACATCCTGACAGATAGGTTCAGTGCTAACTTTAGCCCCCTCTGACCCCCTAAATGGCCCATATCTATACAGGAAGAATGCAGAGTCCCTGTAAACACATCTATGCAGGTAAAAGCTGCACTCTCTAAAACCAAAAACACAGCATCCATGGGACCGGACAACATCCCAGGCGGTGTTTTACATGAGCTTCAGAATGAACTGTCTCCCCACCTAAGCACCATGTTCAATCATAGTCTCACGTCAGACTTTGTGCCCACTGAATGGCGCACAGCAACAGTTATCCTACTGCACAAAGGGGGAGCCACCACTGATCCTGGGAACTATCACCCTATTAGCCTGACAAGCCTGGTCTGCAAGGCCATGGAATGTATCATCATGGAACTCATAAACAAAGATATTGGTAATCTTCAAACTCTGGACTCCACCCAGTTCAGGTTTGTGAAAGGCAGATCATGCCTTCTGAACCTGATCAACTTCTTTGAGGCAGTCACCAAAGCCACAGACGAGGATAAGGTGGTTCACACAGCCTATCTTGACCTCACCAAGGCTTTCAACACCATCCCTCACTCTGGAATTATAGCTAAACTCACTAAACTAGGTATAAATCCTTACATCACAAGATGGGTTGCCAAACTGGCTCACTAACAGAACTCACACTGTAAAAGTTGCAGACTCAAATCTGACTTCAAACCAGTGACAAGTGGAGTACCACAGGGTTCAGTCCTGGGACCTCTCCTGTTTGGTATCTACTTCTCTAAAGTACAGGCTAACACTGAAGGCCTCTGGCTAATGAAGTTCACAGATGACTGCAAATTAGGAGCCATAGTCGAGTCCCCAAATGATGTGGACATCCTACAGAAGGGTGTCACTGAGACAGATGCCTGGTGTCAGAGGCATGGCCTCAAGCTCAATGCCAAAAAGTGCATTGTCATCCCCTTTGATAAAAACTCTGTACCCATGAACTACCACATAAATGGCAATCTACTTAATGCTGAATGTGTGAAAGGAGACCTTGGGACCCAGGTGGAAAGTAGTCTTTCCTTTGATAATCACATTGTCACAGTAGTCAGGAAATCCTTCTATGTGGCACACCTCATCACAAAAGGGTTTTCATCCAGGAATAAAGAGGTCATTGTTCCCCTCTACTTGGCACTCATTAGACCCATTATAGAGTACAACACCCCTTTTGGAATGTACCTCACAAGACATCTGCAGCAGCTGGAAAGGCCACAGAAGTATGTCACAAAGAGGATTACTGGCCTCAAACAGATATCCTATACTGACCGTCTCAAAAAAATCCAGCTTTACTCTGTAGCATATTGCCTACTCTGGGGAGATTTCTGCCTAACATATAAAGCTATGTTAAACCCAGAACTGTTCGCTACACCTAAAGAAACCCCCAACCCCTCCAAGCTACATGCTCTAGGGACCTAAACCTTGTCACCACAATAAACAGGACATGCTGGAGGGATAGATTCCTGTCCCAGAGACTCCCTATACTCTGGAACAAGCTACCCATATATGTCAAGCAAAGTTACTCATTAGCACTCTTCAAGAAAAATCTTGATGATTGGATAGGAAATAGAAATTACACGCCGGGGATCACTTCCTTGGCTCTGCTTGACAGGGGTATAGGAAATTAACTTTCTTGGGTGGCATAAGCCAGGGAACCTTGTTGGCTAGGCTTACTTAGGCCCTTGGGCCAATAGCCTAGTACCTACCTATGAACCTATATCATTGAATGTACTATTTAGCAAACGTTTATTAGTTGAACACTAATATGCAAAAACACTAAATAGTGAACATTTGTTTAAGTGAAACATTTCACTGGGTTAAAAACCAGTTGGCCAACCCAGCGAACACAAAATAAATCTCCAAACAAAACCCATCACAGTGGGGGGGCTATGCCCTCCACACAAACCCTAACTAAATATTACAACTCTGAGATTGCACTACAGTGGGGAAGAGGGCAAATCCCCGATGATGGCTGACTGGTTGCTTTCCCACCAAAATGTTTTCCTTAAACGAATGTTCACTATTTAGTGTTTTTGCTTATTAGTGTTTGACTAATACGCATCACTAAATAGTATGTTCAATGGTATGATATAGAACTGTGTTTTGTTTAATGTTAACCCCAGTTACTAATCATTTTTGACATATCCAACGTCATTTGGTTTCTGACATTTATTCATAAATTTTGAAATCCTGCAAAATAAGCCATTGAAAATATGCCAATCATAGTTATTGTAAGTTTACCATTTCTTAATCTGTAATAATCCTTGTGATTTCCTTATCACTAATTTCATATACAGTTCTGCAATATTCCAGGTGAGTATTTCATGAGTATAACCTTGATCTTCTATACTGCTTTCTTCTTGTCAGTTTTCTTTGTGTATTCTTTCATGCATGTAGTTTAAAATTTAAATTCTAATTTCATCTAATTTATACAAATTCTCTGTTGGCTCTTGCTGTAGTTCCTTACTATAGCACTTAGACACATATCCATTTCTGCACCTTCCTCAGCCATATTAATCAAAACAATATCTTCAAATATATGTGACAGATTCAGTTGCAAAAATAAATAAATTGGGGAATTAAATAAAAAATATAATGATATTTTAACACACAAAACCAATTTGGCTTTGGAAAAATTAAAACTAAATCCATGACTATCAAGTTTCCCATACAGTTGTACCAGCAAGAATTCCCTATACAATTCATTACTTTAATAAAGGATATTTATAAAGACAATCTGGCCTATGTAAAATTAGGCCCATTTACATTAGACACTACTGAAATTATTAAGGCCACTAAACAGGGATGTCGTATGTCTCCAATATTGTTTGCATTAGCCATAGAACTTTTTTCCTCAGCAATTCGTTTTAACCCAAAAATTAAAGGCATTTATATTTTTGACCAATTTAATTCCAAAATAATGCTCTTTGCCGATGATATACTTCTCACTTTAATGAACTCAGATGAGTCATTATGTGAACTAAATTTATTAGTTGAAAAATTCCATCATATCTCAGGTTTAACTGTTAATAGTTCTAAGTCAAATCATATATTGTTAAACAAAAAAAAAAAAGACATCCCTAATACTAACATAAACCAAATAATTGGGAAACAGGCTTTCTCTCTAAATTATCTCGGGGTTTGTTTTGTGTGAAAATTTAGAACTAACTTTATCTACTAACTATAATAATATTATGAATACTCTAAAATCACTAGTTGGGAAATGGAATAAATTGTACTTAACATTTGAAGATAGGTTGCAGTTAATAAAGATGGTTTTACTACCTAAAATAAATTACATCACTCTAGCTATTCCTATAATTCCCAGTAAAAAGCTCTTAAAATAATTAAATAAAGTCCTTATAAATTTTCTTTGGTACCCAAAAAAGGCTAGAATAGCTTTCTTAAATCATATTAGGCCTTGGGAAATGGGAGGAATTAACTTTCCTGATTTAGAATCTTATATTAACGCATCCATTTTCAAAATGGTAATAAATTGGTGAGATCCAAAATTCTCTTCCGCATGGAAAACTTTGCATACTGCTATATTCATAAAAGAAAGTAAATTAACAAAAAACTTACAATTAAATGAACAAACTAATAAACTCTGGCATATTATCTGTATTAATTTGCAATATAATTCTACTAAACCCACAAATCTAAACTATATAAATTATATTTACAATACTTTCCGGAGTTTTGTAAACAAAAATATTGATATCAAACTATGGTTTCAGTTATTAATTCCCTTTAAAATTACAAAACACTTTTTCAGTAATATGCCTATAAATACCCTTAATACATGGAAAACAAAAAGTTTTATGTGCTGGTACAACTGTATTGGAAACTTAATAGTCATGGATGTAAGTCAGTTGATTAATACATTTGATTTGTCAAAATCAGACTATTAAACTCTTAACAGTCTACTACCCTATGCACAAGATTTATGTAGAACAATAGACAATTCTTCTTTTAAATCCATACCTAAACTTTTTTTTCTTACATGAAGTAATATATAGAGACTTTAACTGGACAAATTTAACTTCAAAATTATATAAAATTATTATTAATTACAAATCCAATCCTAATCAGAAGTTTTGGAATTTTATCACCAAAGAACACCCATTATTGCTATCAAATGAGATCAAATCTAGTTTATTATATTATATTAAATTAACCTCCAATATACAATATTGGAAACAATTTTTGTGGAAGTTTCTGCATAGAGCTTTCTATACACCTAACAAAATTGCTAGATTCAATAATTCTAATGACACAAATTGTTGATGTTCTTCAAAATGTAATGCTGATTGGTCCCATATTATGTATGAATGTACTCACATTAAGAAATTCTGGGAAGACATCAGTGAATTTCTACAAGCCATATTTACAGATTCCTTTATTTTGTCAAAGTCTTTAATTCTTCTGAATATAAATTAATCAGTTGTTACAAAAAACAAAGACCTTTATCTTTATCTTCTTTGGACTACATTGGCAGTTACTAGGAAATGCATCACAAGGAAATGAAAATGTTCCTCCTCTCCAACCTTTGATGATTTTCTAATTCTATTGAAAGATGTAGGACTGTTGGAAATCAGAGTCAAGGAAATGAGGATCTTTCCTAGGAAATTGATTAATAATCCTTGGGAGAAAGTTCTCTCCCTCATTGAGACACTCAAAACGGACACCATTTTATCTTTTTAAGCAGAAAAGAAGCAAAACACCTTTTTTAATAATGTGTAACTTTGTTTGTGTATTTAAGATTGCTTTTCCTTTTTTTTCCTATAATTGGTTTGAGGCCATCTGTACATATTGTAAATAGTTCATTTCAATTTATTCTTGCTTGAAATGTAAAAGATTATTATTATTTTGTCTGAAAAATTTAATAAAATTATTTGAACAAATATATCTGTCACATTTTCAAAAAAGAAGTTTATTTTTATTTTGTCTATATTACATAACCACTAAATGTTCATTTTTTAAAGATAAGTCTGGATATCTCCCAATCATTTTTTTTCCATCTGCACAGTAGGTTACCTTTGTGTATCTGTTGTTTCCTTACCTTTTATTTCCTTTCCCTTTAACTTCTTGTTTAGGACCATAACCTGTTATTCTACTTTCTCATTTTCTTTCTCTTGTCTACTCTTCTATTTTATACAACATTGTAATACTATGTAATTATTTTCTCTCTTAACCACATTTCCTTACTTGATTTTAAATTTGTTGTTTCTCTTATATTCAACACTTATATCACTGTTAATATATTTAACTCTTTTGCTTCTTCATTTAGCACTTCTATTTCCATATTCTTTCTTTTGCTGATCTATCAGTTGTTATACATTGTTAATTACTCTTTTTTTCTAAATCACATTTCTTTATTATTTTTTTCTTGAAATACTTCAGTTCTTTGAAGAAGCAATCTCTTATAATATATTTCTGAATTATAACTGAATTTTCTATTTCAGATCCCTCTTGAAAATATCCATCTCCTGCCATTATTCTTTCATATTTCTTGAATTCTTCACTCTGCAACAATTTTTCTTATTGAGTTTTTATTTCTAGAAATTAATTTAATGAAAAAGAATTAACTCTTAAGCAATTGTTTCTGTAGTAGAATTGCAAACTACAACTACCCTGGCATTATTTTTCATCTTGATAAATTATGTGATCCTAATTGTTTTCATCCAAATTTATTTCTTCTTACAAATCTATATCTAGCTATCATCCCGGCCTGATGGTATATATCATTTTTCTATTATTTACCTTTTGAGTTTGACTTTCTCTCAACATTTTCTCAGATTTTTACCCCTTGGCATGCCTGTTTTTGCAACTTGATTATTTCTTTACCAGCAGCATCATTTCCTTTATTTTCTTATACCATTTTTTTCTTTCTTCAGTGGATTCAACTGCACTGTTTCCCCAATTCAGCACATCTACTTCTGGTACATTTCAATCTTAACCATTCATCTTGTCTACATTCATATACATCTTATAATTTTTAATTATCTTTGACATTTCTTCTTTTCTTTCCCAATCTTTTCTTATCCTTTAACATATCTCTATTTTTTTTTAATTTCTCCAACTCTTTTGGGTTTCTAATAGCATGACAGGAATGGACCCCATTCCTAAGTCAAAGTATGATTAAAGTTCATGAAATTAGTATTGTTTCAATCCTTGATGTCAGCCAGGAGTGCTCTTCGCTGCATCCGCAATGTGCCCAGTAATGACTCCTTCTGCAATTCATACAGAGTTACATGTATTGGTAACATATCTAAATACAATTGCCAGTTGTAGATTATTTTTATAAGACCCATTGTTCCTACTACTATTGGGACTGTCTGGGTATCTTTCTTCTGCATTGCTCTTTTTTCTGCTTGCAAATCCTATTTTTTTGGATATTTTGTGTCTCTCTGTACACAAGACACTGTAGTGGCGATTTCAATGATCAATGCCACTTCTGTCTTCTTTTCAGGGACCACTATATCCAGTTTTGAAGCATCTATCTTTTGAACTGTTGGTAATGGATTATCCCATGTAATATAAACTTCATTTTCTATGATGCTTTGTGGCTTATGTTTCCAGTGTTTTTCAGCCACTTCAATACCATAATGTTTTCACAATCCCCAGTGCAACAATCTTTCCACTTTATTATGCCTTTCAGTATACAGTCATTCTGCCATTAGTATGTCACAACAAGCAACAAGGTGTGCGACTGTTTCCAATTTGGTTTTACAAAACCTGCATTTGTCTGTTTCTCCCACATGTTCAATGGATTTGTAAACCAGCGTGTATACAGCCCACTTTCTTGGCCCACCAATATTAACCTTTTATCTCTTGGTTTGAATTCTCCTCTCCTTAACCATTCCTGCATTTGTTTCTGATCAATATGACATTCTTCCAGAAGTTTTCTATACTTGCAACTATATTTATGCATTTTTCACATTTCTTGCCTTCTCATCTGGTCCTTCACCTTATATATTTTTTTGTTTTTTGGCACATTCACATGCTGCCTGATTTTTATCTACTTCTTGTTTGATTTTTATTCTTGTTTGACACTGATATGCCTCTGCTAGATTAAGCAGAGAAGTCATCTTAGATTTAATCTCCTCATGTTTCAAAACTTTCACTTATGTTTGGGTCTTGTGAGATCAGCAGATATGTGTGGAGTCCCATGACTGCAAATCTATACATGTAATCGATTTCAAGGAGGCCCATCCCTCCTTTGGAATGGGGAATGTGTAAGTGGGGTCTATATTATAATCACGAAAAGACTAAACCGCGAATGCGCACATGAGCGAAAATGCCGGTAATCAAACTTGCCATTCCCCTGCTAACTATATATTCTAACTCCGAGGTTGCACTACAGTGAAGAAAGGGAAAATATCCAACTCCTCACTGTAACATGACTCCACAATCACACTTTCGATTCCCGGCATTTTCGCTCATGTGAGCGTTCACGGTTTAGTCTTTTCGTGCTTATAATATAGACCCGTAATCTTGGTATGCACTGATTATAAATCATTTGATGAGTATGAAGCATCCTTCTTGTTTTCCTGTCTAATCTATCCAACATGTTTTGGGCCAGTCAGTCTCTCCAAACTGCAAGTTAGGACAGAAAGAGCAAATTGGTTTATAGCTTGAATTTTATTCCTAGATGTCAGTGCTGTTTTCAGGATTAATTTAAGTCTTCTAAAGTATTCCTTACAAAGTTTTATTCACATTTGTTCATGTTTTATTGTTGATCCTTCATTAATTCTCAAATATTTATACACTCCGCTTGCTCAAGTTCTTTTATATCACATTCTTGTTCCAAACTGATTCTTTCCTGGTGCTACAGTTTTCCCACTTTAAAGGTTGTTTTTGCACATTTATCAAGACCAAATGACATTCTTATATCATCTCAGCTGTATCTGCACTGTGTTCATACTATACCTTAATGTATCTTCTTTGCGAATACTTATGAATATTCATGATATTTTTTTTCCTATTAAGTTACTTTTAACTGGATACTCAATACTATAAAAGTTGCTAAAATCTGCTCTAATCATTCCATGAATAGTAGTATACTGATATGTTATTATTTGCGTTAAGGTTTTATTTAAAATTATATTAAACAAGTACATCTGTAAGATTTGTAATTATCAGAACTATTCTCTCCAATCACCAATACATTTATGTTTACTTATGTGAACAACCAGTATTTTTATTGGTTTGGCTTAGCTATAAAGTATTTAAGGTGCAATATTTTATAGTATTACTGGTATTAATTAAACTCCACATATACACTGAACCCTTTAAGTCAAAGATACTACTGACAAATATAATCAGGACAAGTGTGTTTGTGCCCATATCATTCCATTGCTTATATTTTTCCTCATAAGTTTGTCTTTGCACATTCTTAAAAAGTGATATATTCACTTTTTGCATGGCATCTAGACTATCTTTATTTCTACACTAATGCAATTTTCCATATTTCCACAAGATAAGCAATACCTAATCAATAGTCAGCTATTTCTGAATATTGTTAAGAACTGCTAGTGTGATTACTTACACAGATAATAAAACAATTGCATTATTAGCCCTTCAGTATTGCTGCTAATCACATCCTAACATCTATGGGTTTAGGAAAGGTAATATACTATACAATGAACAATTTAAACTTGTTTTATATTAATATTTTCTGAGTTCACTAACTAACCTAATTAAAGATTACATTTTCCAGCATCTAATGACATTGAAATATTGTGCAGTTATGTATATATGTGTATATGGGTCTACTTCTAAATTTCAAAGTTTCAAAACTTCGAATTTCTAATAGATGGGACCATAAGATCAAAGTTTTGAAACTTTGAACTGTTTAAATGGAGATCGTCATACAGCATTTTCCTTGGTGTAGTTTGATCTCAAAGTTGGTATATTTAATTAGCAAGGGGTGTGGGGGGTGCATACCCCCATGTGGGGGTTAAAGGGGGGCTTGTCCCCCTGCAAAACCATAAACTTTTTTTATTTACATTTCAAGGTTTCAAAACTTCAGTCTTATGGAACTCAACCATAAGAAATTTAAAGTTTTGAAACTTCAAAATTTAGAAGTACAACTATATATATATATATATATATATATATATATATATATATATTATTGACCATCTGTCTTACTATAACACAGATCAGTTCAGATGAGCACATCAGCCATGCAGCCTTTTCTAAATATACTCACAGCTGCAAAGGTTTTATCCTCTTATATCTGTACTATGGTGTTAGATGTCAGGTCTGAAGTAGATCTGTTGATGTGGAGGGAGAGCAGCCTACAGCCATATATGGAGGCAATTGTAGACAGTAGCAGGAGATTGCATTCATGTCATGTAGGTATCCTATTGTAGGCCCATGCCTACCTGTAAGTTGCACACACATTCTCTACTTTGTCCTCTACTGGGTGATTGTGCGGTAGCCCCAGATACACTGTTTTCAAATAATTGCTGGACATCACTGACTAGGATGGTGGTGGACACTAGCAGCCACAACCTATGGTTCTTTGACACTTTTGAATTCATGGTGAATAACATGGATGAAGGCCTCAATAGCTGTACTAGTCCAAAATGAACATTGGGCCAGTATGTTTGCTTATGTGGCCTGTGCACATATAAGTTACACAAGCTGTCCCACATACAGCCATATATACATCCAGTTTCCTGCTCAGGGTACTTTGATGCCCCTATCCCATGTTACCATGGCACCAGCAGTAACATCATACATAACATCCCCACAGGGAAGACAGCTATACATATGAGTAGCCCCCATCAGTGTTGCAGTGGAGCTGGGGTATTGCCAAGACTGGCCATTTGCTGATGTTGTGTTGTGACATATTGTGTGTTACATCCCAAACATTTACATGCATATTTTTTGGTATTCCAGGTTTTTATATCCAGAGCTGTGAAGCACCTTAAGAGTATATTCTTTCAGGTGGAGAATGACATCTTGCCTCAATCCCTGTGTTATCATGGTTGAAAGATATTTCATCATGACATATCTTACCACACTTTTTATGACCTTGTTTGGTGAGACATAATGTTGTGTCTTTCGGCTTTTCCCGGTTAGGGGTCACCACAGCGGAACTCCGGTCTGCTAATGATTGGCAGTAGATTTTTTAAGTACTGAGTTGCCGGTTCTGACGTACAACCTTCAATGAAGGTACGCCCATTCACGCATGTTTCCACACAGAAAATGCTCTAGCTGAGAATCGAACAGGACAACGTCTTACTGTGAGGTGACAATGGTACCGCAGCACCACCACTGCAGTTTTGGTGAGACATAATAGAGAATAATAATGCTGTTGGTGACCAAAATCAGACCCATGACCAGGTATGAAGAAGGGTCTCTGACAGCTGAATCTTGCATTAAGGCTACTCACCAAGCACAGGAAAAGAGGGACACAGGATGGGGTCTGCTGTTTAAATCACATAAGATTGTTACAGAGGAGCTCTTGGCAGTTCTGTCTAGGTGTCTGGACAGCTCTATTTTCCAAGGTGAAGTGCTTGACTTTGCTTCTGAGTTGCACATGATACCACAGCTGCCAGTCATCTCCCAGGTGTGTCAGGGAGAAGATAAAGTAATATCAACATTACTTGTCCAATTCAGGGTCATATAACATATACGCAAAGCTTTGTTCTTTTACAGTAACAACTGCCATGGTGGTGCAAAGGCTGTTTGCTCAAATAATTTAAAAAATCAGTTTTCTGTAGTACTTTGTTATATAGACATAGCTTCATTGGGCTGCAGGTGTTGGCAAGGAGTTCACCCAGAGATTGCATAATTTTTATTTTTTTCACAGGTGGCTTGTTATAATGTTCCATCACCATGGATGTAGACCTCTCTGATGTTGAATAACTGTTTTTCTCTTATTATGGAAGCAAATTCCACCACAATCAGGCAGTGCAGTGTCTATGATGGCCACCTCCATACCACATTCTAGGGACTGTGCCTGCACACCCCACCCTCCAGATTGAGGATGCCACACAAGGACAAGAAGCTGCATACACATCTGTCCAGGGAATGGCCTCATGTGCAGTTTCCCTTTATTGCCAGTAGCTTCATTATTGAGCAGGATGATCTCAGGGGTAAGTGTGATGGTGGCCAAACATACCATAGATACCACCTCCTCCTGAGCTGAGTGTCTTCATAGCTGTTACTTATCTTTTGTGCAGGGCCAAAAGTCAGTAACAGGTAGAGACCAATACACCCATAGCTGAGCTGGCTGTGATAGTGCATGGTCTGTATGAAAAACACTAGGAGTCCATGGGCCACATGTGTGGCATTATGAACATGTAGTATAAGGAGTTTATACACAGCAGGTGACCCTCTGCTGTCATGCATTATGGCCATAGCACTTCCTCTGGCTGGTCCACGTCTGCCTCTGGTGGGAAGACCCAACATGGGAAGGAGATAGCACTGTTAAGGATACAAAGTGCCACTATCTGAACACCAGCATCCAGTGCTGATAGTACTGAGGAGCAATATGGGCATATTTGTGACTGTAGTGCTCATGTGCAAACCACCCATGATGTGGCCTACAACTCTCTCTCATGGAAAACTCTATCCTCTGCATGCTGTAAATCATTCCATGACCTTTTCAGAGACAGCACCACCATAGAGAGAGACATGCATGGTTAGTGTATGCCACTCCTGCATGTGCTTTGGAAGTATCAATTTGACTCTTGCACAGTGCTGAATACATAAGCTGGAGTTGTATCCCTGCAAACACATCATCATGATCAGTACCATCCAGTCACAAAACAGTGGAGACACCAAGATGCTGTTTCCCGCCCGTCCAGTTCCCTCTGTTCTTGCAATCACCTACCCATGCCTCACATACAAACATTAAACATTAACCTCAACTCCACCCCATCCCAACACTGCCAGTTGTTGACACTTGACAATGTGGTCCTCCCCACCAATGCATGTGATGACAAATGTGCTCTGCCTTTAGTACAGTGGTAGTTTGTGTCTGATGCACAGTGTTGCCAGCCTATGTTTGTTATAGTACAGCCTAGGTGTAGTTTTGCATGCACCAGCTGTTCTGTGTACAGCTTATTCTGACCCATAGTTAAGAACCAGATGCTGCCTCTTAGTTAGTGACATGGAATACTGTACCAACCTCTGCCTGGCATAGTCATCCCCTGCAAACACCTCATTCACTTTTTCCTTATTATGTATCACCTCCACAGCTGACTCCAAGACTTGTTCCTTCTGAGCATCTTTGCCTTCCTGTAACTGTTTGTGTATCCACATGTTGTGTAACACTGAATACTAAAAAGTCTTTACTGCATGCTCTGGGGACAAACTGTAGTACACCACCAGAGACCTCCAGAAGACAGAAGCAGGACTGTAATTTGACAGACACATATTTGACAATGATTCTGGTCTGTGACAGGGCATATTATATACATTGTCTGCCATGGTCTGTGAATTTCTTATTGATGGCCTTAACCATGTTTCCATGGCATATCCAGCATCCCCAGTAAGATGACCCTGTGGAAAATCACACTGCACAAAGTACTGGTATAAGGTGCACATGTGCCAGATGAAAGAATACTGAGTACTGCCTGAGTGGTCTGCTGACATGTATATTATACTTGTGAATTGCAGACCACCTGACAGCTGATGGATTGGAACCACTTAGAGTTGATATATCATAGTCCATTCTCCCCAGGTGGGGCCTCTATTGCAATGTAGGACCAATCATTGTTAATCAGTAGATCAGAGTGATGTGATGCATGAAAAAAAAATGTCCACATGGCAATATATAAGCACATGCTTGTAACTTGGCATAAAGAAAATGGTGGAATATCCTTATGGCATAGCTTGGATATTCTTACCATCTCCCTTGCAGATCAGTGAAAGGTTTGTGCAGTTATATTATTAGAGTTATAAATGCCTTGATAAAGGTTTGCCATTTTTGTGTCATGGAGGGCATAAGCATCTGTCTTCCAAAAATGGCTTGGTACATCTGAGGGCAATAATGGACATCTCCATGACTACTGGCAGGAACAATAGCCTCTTGGGTATACATACAGTACAGTGGCTACCACATACATTTTGTCACAGCCTGTCTCCCAGAACTCCAAGATTTTGTTCTAGTCAACAATCGTGGCAGTGGTGTCTCTGTAAGTGAAATATACACATTTCTGAATTCCTCTTCCATATTGTTTATTTTCATTTGCATCTACCATTGCCTTAATTTTAATAGTGTTGCTCATTTAAATGTCATTATACCACCATTTGCATATTATGCAGGCTGCAGTATTTCTTAGCTTTCTGTAATCACATTCAGTGTGTCGCTGAATCATACCGATCTGATGCACAGCTGCACATCATGCAAAATCAGCTACCACAATGCAACGATTATTTCTGAATCCTGGAGTGAGTATTTTATGTGCATTTGTAGTTTACATATATAAAACAGTGTAAGAAACTTCTCTGTGTGGAAGATTTTCAGTCCATATATCTCTAGTTAATCACTATATTAATCAGATCAGACAATAGTAGTAGAAGTAGTGAACTTAAACTCGTCTCAAGTAAAAAAAAAATAATAAAAAATATATAATTTGAAATATTGTACAGAATTACTAAGTATTCAAAAGTAATCCAAGCAAGGCAGGCAGTGTGTTTCCAGTCAAAAATCCTTTATTAAATACACAGACAAGCGATCCAAGTAAAACAAAAATAGAGTTATAGTTTCCTCACAAGCTTTCTAAATATATATATATATATATATATATATATATATATATATATATAAACTTTTTTATCAGGCAAGGGAGTAGTTTATTGTGCTGTAAAACAAAGTGTTATTGGTACACATGTTAAATTCACATCCCTTCCCCCATCAATGTGACTTTTGAGCTGGACCTGCCCTACTTAGTAGCTGTCATAATAATATAACCCTTATAGGTTCATAGGCTAGTGCTAGGCTAACTGCCCTTGTGAGCCATTTTAAGCCTAGCCAGTTATTCCCTGTGAGATTCAAACCCTGTACTTTGTGTTTCTAAGGCAAACACCTTAACCATTAGGCCACCCTCCCAACCCAACTTATGTACTTTAAATAAAATTTATAATGATGAGGCACCTCTTATTTAACAAGATTATTAAGTAGATTATTAAGTCTGTGATTTTATCCAAAACAATATACTACATGCTGGAAATATATCAACATTAGTCCATTTGGCAATCAAAAAATATATATAAATATATACATATACAATTTGCATGTAAAAAATCAATGGTAAAAATCATATTCTATTTTCATAACCTATTGTTAACAAAGATTGCTTTTGTCCTTCTAGACTTCTTCAGGCCTGTGTACAAGAACCCTAAAAACTATCTATAAAAATATTATTGTATAATTAGTTAGTATTTGCTACTTCTGCTATTGTCTGATCTGATTAATATACAGTGATTAACTAGAGATATATGGACTGAAAATCTTCCACACAGAGAAGTTTCCTACACTGTTTTGTTTTTGGACCCACTGTACTTGTTTAGTGGGCTGTTTGACACTTCGGGGATACTACGGAGATTACTTGTTTTTTTTTTTTTTTTAGTTTACATATATAAATACAGTTTATATTTCTTTTTTTTAATTTTATTTTAAATGTCTTCATTTGGTTGATTTCTTTAAGTAGCCTGATGAGTTTCATTGTTGTTTCTTGGGAATGTGTGTGTTTTTTGTGTATTATGTGTACTTTTTACTAATGGCTAGCATATCCCCACGAGTCAATAAATTATTTTCAGTGCAGGAACAGTGTAGCAGCTCCTGCACGGAATATGGCCGCTAAGCGATCCAGTAAACTAGTGTTTTGACGTGCACAAGCCTGCCTACACTGTTCTTGCATGGAAACCAGTGCAGAATGCTAATTACCTCATTTGCTGGTAAAAACCATGCAAATGAGGTGAATTAGTGATTCAGCAAGCAAGCAAGTATCTGTGCAAGAACAGTGTTAATTGCAGAAATGTATTCAGTTACTAACATAATACATTTCTGCAAATAACAAAATGGAGGCATGACAACTCCAAAAAAGTATGTATTATAGTCTTTAGGCATGCCAATGGCCAAATATATGGCCAGTGGCATCTTCATTTTTATAAAAATCAAAGTTTTTTTTTTTTTGCCCATCTCGGCTGTTTAAGCATAGGGCGCGCAAATGGGATCATGCCAAAAATAAAAAAAAAATGTGAAAACTCAATTTTAAGAGAAATCTGAATTTGGCCATTATAGTCTATGGCATGCAGAATCAAAACAATATCAGGGAACAGTGGTTGTCAGGGGGAAAGGCTCTGTGTTAGTGCAGTAACTATTGACTAAGGCAGTGGGGGTATGCAAATGAGGGGAAATTTACTGAATCACAAAAATCTTCTAAGTGCCAAACTGCACCTAACAGTGTAGGTGCTATAGCATGATCGTGTAACTAGGAGGAGCAACAGATATAAAAATGAAAAGGGGGTGTGTCAGGCATATTGTAAGCACATTGGAGCCCTATGGCACACAGATAAGCTTAGCTAATCACAGCTAAGCAAGGGTGTGTGTCTGAGGCTGTACTGACTTATTCCATGAAATGAAGAGCATGTTTGCATCCAGGGAGGGCCATTTCTTCAGATTTACATTAGCTAAATGGGCCTGGTCTAAAACCAAAAAAAATTAAAAAACCCAGAAATAGCAGGACTGTTTACATTTGGGCACTGGGTTTGCGTGGCGTACCTCGGGGCTTAAAAGGGGAGGAAATGGGAAGGGGGGAAAAAAGGAAAATAGCAGAATAAAAGCAATCAAGAACAAATTACATAGCTAGCAGGTGGAATGCATCACAGTCAGCCAATCATACAGGTAACATCTGCAGCACAATAGTATAAACCATGGAAACACCTTACAGTCTGTTTTTCCCACTAACTCTGCACCATTGGTGTACACATGTGGGGGAATTTTAACTGGAAAAATGTTAGGGGCTGCCATTGTTTTGATCCATCAGTATGTGCTCAAGGCTGAGGGCAGAGAGGAGGATACTGCTAACAACTGCCACAGACCGAGGAGGAGGAGGAGAAGAGTGTTCAGACCCAGAGTAACTTACCGGAGGCTACATGATCTGGAGATAGTAGAGTGCTACAGGTTTGACAGAGACATACTCCAGCAAATCACCAAGCTGTGCCAGCCTCAACTCAGACCTACAGCCAAGAGCCAACAGAGGGAAAACCATCCCAGTGGATACCAAGGTATGTGCAGCCTTAAGAATTATAGCTACAGGTACTGTCCAAAGACCTACTGGGGACATCATGGGGGTCTCACAGGCATCTGCATCCAGGATACTCCACCAGTTCCTGGATGCCATGCTACCACATGCCGGTGAACACATTTACTTCCCCAATACCGGTGAGGAGAGGACCAGCAATATGCGTCTCTTCCACCGTGTATTAGAATACCCAGAGGTACTGGGTGCCATACACTGCACGCAAATCCAGATCAAAGCACTACCTGGTGAACAGAGTAGGGTCTACATAAACCACAAGGGATTCCCCTCCATTAACTGCCAGGTCATGTGCAATGCCCAGGGCATTATCATGAATGTGTGTGATGGCAGCCCTGGAAGTTATCACAACTCCCACATCTGGCATTTATTACAGCTATAACAGGCATTTGCCAGTAGGGGCATCACGTATGGCCATCTGGTGGGTGATGCTGACTATGCACTGGAGCTGTGGATGATGACACCTATCAGAAATCCACACACACCCACAAAGGAATGCCATAATGAGGCACTCACACAAACCAGGATCATTATAGAGTGTGTGTTTGGGATGCTCAAGTCATGGTTCCACTGCCTTGACATATCTGGTGGAGCCTTGCAGTACTCTCCAGCCACATGTGCACACATGTTCATAGTATGTGCCATGCTATACAATATGATCCTGCAGAAATAGCTGCAGCAGGAACAGCATGGGGAAGGGCCACACAGCCCACCACCATTGCCAAGGTCCCCACAGGCAAAGAGGGACTCAGAGGAGGAGGCCCCTGAGTTTGCTCCTGTAGGCAGATGGAGGTGTTCCCGGTATGCGCAGGCCTTGGTAAAGAGGCAATGCATAGCACACAAACTGACACTGTAGGGACCCCAGGGGCTGGCACCTCTCTCTGACTCGCACACACAGTAAAATGGATGACACACACATATCACATTACCTTTAACTTACCATGCATAAGCAGTGTACTGTGTGCATCCAACATAGGTGACCCTCAAGCACCGTCCTCACAACTGCCACAAACAGAAGGCAAGTCAATCTTCTGAACAATAAATGAATGGATTAGTATGTTTTGCTAGCATATCTATGGTAATACTGCATGCATGCAAGGGAATGGGGTGGCCTAATGGGATAGCAGCAGACAACTGACAGCTATGTGGGGCTCCAGGAAATGTCTGGCCAAAACTAGCCTCCACACACTATGCAGTAGGTACCTACCCAAGGTGGCAAATCCCACTGCAGTATATGTGTGGGGACAACTAACTGGGGGTTCACAGGTCACATGCATGGATGTCAGTGTGGAGGTCCCATACCCACCCCTCAAACCCACACAGCAAGTCAGCTATAAAAAAAACACTGAGAAATGTCTGGTAAAGGCACACAAATGGTGGCAATGTTGAATCACCCCCCTACAAACTCACACAGTGATAGCACAGCAGGACCCGCAGTTGCAGTAACGCTATAAAAGGTAAAAAGTCTGAAACTCAAATGTATGCCATTGCAAAGTCTGAAACCCAAATGTATGCCATTGCAATCTAACCTGTGCTCTTTACTGATATGCCTCTAGTCCCCAAGACCAGCACAATAGTATGGTAAATGGAACCAAACTGTAAAGCAAATATCAGCACACTGTGCAAATGTGTACAGTTGACAGGTGTGCCCCTCATATACCCACACAAATGCAGTAACATGTATGTTTGCAGGGAAATAGCAACATAGCAGACATTGGCAGGGCTGTACCAATACACATAGCACACATTGGCAGGGCTGTACCAATACACAACGAGACATGTTGGCTGTCCACAATATGCAGGGGTCAATGAGCTATGTGCATGTGTGGTTAATACTTTCAGGATATGGCCAGCACATTCTCCTGGCAGTCATCTCATAGTTCCCTAGGTACAGTGTTGTCTTTGACAAGGCCATGCACAGATAATTGCAGTGCCACCTGTTATGCATGTCAGTGACACCCACTGCTCTGCCACTGACATACCTTGAAGTTACAGTGCTATGTGGAATATACTACACATATAAGGGACATCTTGAAGGATGTGTAGCTGGGTTGTCAAGGTTTTTGTGAATCTAAGTGCTTTTTGGTACTATTGCCAGTGGTTATTATCAATAATCCTTTTTTCTTATGTTTGCTTTTACATATAATGAACATGCCAGCACAGTAGAATGCACTCTGTACCCACTCCCATAACTCTCAACCTCTGACAGTAAGATGTATAGACAAGGGCAGAAATAAATGTGGAACAAAGGCACAATGATAGACATGTGTTGCAAATATCACCCTTACATACTGAAAAAGTTGATAGGGTGAGGGGTTTGCAGTAATGGGAATTGTCTGAAGGTTATGTAGTCTGAAACAGTAAAGTCTATCATTATTTTGTAACATCACTCTTCAATTATATGTAAATAACTTGCCATAAAAACACAAGTTTACGTAGACAGGATGAAACCTCTAGTCAAACACCTGGACAACTTGCCAAACAATATACAGGTGAGAGGTATGCCCACACAAAGATATGGCATCTCAGGTTATAAAGATACCACACAAGCAGGAGATCCCCAGCCAGTATATCACCAGGTTGCTGGACGGTTTACACAGCTCGTCATTACTCAACTGGCTGTAGCCACACCTCACAAATGGCCTTGTTGGGCAAGAATGTACATAGCAGCCCTCATAATATTGGTCTATGCATCATTCAACTAGTATTCCTCTAGTAAAGCACTGTGATGATCTGAGGATGTCTTGCACTAGGTAATGACACAATACTTTGCAGTGTCAGCTACAGATATGTCAGAAAATGTCTGCTAAACAAACCCAGTACCCTGAGGAAAGTCCTGTGCACTCCTGAGAGGTATGGCTGAAGCACACAAAACCCTGGACTGGAGTACACCTATCTCTGGAATGGAGTCCCACTCTAACTTTAGAAGGTTACATTGAGCATGCTCCTACACTTAGAGAATCATAGGACATGTTGGAATCCACATCAGAATATATGACTGTATTGTGTATATATGTCTGTGCATATAGACAGCTATGTACACCTCAACTGTCCCCAAACACACACATCAGACAGGATTACCCTCAGCTAGCTGTAGGTGGCACATATGTGATATAGCTGCATCTGTTGCATGGGATACACACACACATATATATATATATATATATATATATATATATATATATATATATATATGGGCAACATATAACATATGTCAAGCATACACACACATAAATGTGGGGAAGTGAGAGACAGTGATAGAGAGAGAAACACAGGGGGACACAGACAGAGTGAATCACACACACACATATACCCTAACTGGCATACAGTGATGTCCTGCTGTGGACAGTGGCATACCAGTTGTAAACAGTTGCCCGTGCCAGCAAAAAATGTGAGCCCCGTTGTGCAACAGTACTGATGTTGGGTTTATAATATCACATCACCTGTGTGTGTGTGTGTGTGTGTGTGTGTGTGTGTGTGTGTGTGTGTGTGTGTGTGTGTGTGTGTGTCCATAGGAATATTTGGAGACTGTTCCCACTCGGTACACTTCACATTGCCCTACTTCACCAGATCTGCTGCTGTCATTCACCTTAGAAGCACTATTAGACACCTATCACTCCATAAGCTCTGTAGTGCGTGTGATAACTGCATAACACTGTAGTACAAATAACTAGATAGGTAGGGGTTCTAATCTCAATACTAGTGAGTGACCATGTGTGTATGTGACAGTTATGTATGCAAGAGTGAGAGAGTGTTTGTTTGTAGGTGAAACAGTTTAGGCCATTCCCACCCACAACACTTCCTAGTGCCCCACTTTATCAGTCCTGCTGATGTCATTCCCCGTTCAGCACCTTTGGCCAGTTGTCAGCCCAATAAGCTCTGTAGCATGTATGATGACTGTGTAACACTATAGTATAAATCACTAGCTAGTCAGGGGTTCTAATTTCCTATCCAGCAAATGTGTGTGTGTGGGAGTATAAGTGTGCATGTATGTTTGTAAGAAGAAGTATTTTGATAAGTTTCCCACCCAGTGCCCTACTTTATCAGTCCTGCTGATGTCATTCCCCTTAACAGCACCTTTGGCCAGTTGCTCACCCAGTAAGCTCTGTAGCGCATGCAATAACTATGTAACACTATAGTACAAATCACTATGTAGGCAGTGCTTCTAATCTCAATACTGGCAAGCAAGTGTGTGTGTATGTGTGTGTGTGTGTGTGTGTGTGTGTGTGTGTGTGTGTGTGTGTGTGTGTGTGTGTGTGCGAATCATATCCTGTGTGGGTTGTACTATTTTGAGCTGTGTACCAACCTATACATTTCCCATCACTCCACTTTAACAGTCCTGCTGATGTCAGTCACCTTTACAGATGCCTTTGGGCAGCAGTCAGCCAATAAGCTCTGTGGCACTTGCAATATCTGCGTACTACTATAGTGCAACAAACTAGTTAGGTTGGTGTTCTAATCTCTATTCAGGCAAATGTAAAAGTGTGTGTATTTGTAGGTTAATGATTTTGAGGCCATTCACACCCAGTACACTTCCCATCACCCTACTTTAGCAGTCCTGCCGATGTCAGTCACTTATACAGATACCTTTGGGCAGCCATCACCCCTATAAGCTCTGTGGCACTTGCGATGTCTGCGTACTACTATAATGCAACAAACTAATTAGGTAGGGGTTTTAATCTCAGTCCTGGCAAATGTAAAAGTGTGTGTCTGTGTGTGTGTGTGTGTGTGTGTGTGTGTGTGTGTGTGTGTGTGTGTGTGTGTGTGTGTGTTAATGATTTTGAGGCCATTCACACCCAGTACACTTCCCATTGCCCTACTTTAGCAGTCCTGCTGATGTCAGTCACCTTTACAGATACTTTGGGCAGCTGTCAGCCCTATAATCTCTGTGGTACTTGTCATAAATGCGTACTACTATAGTGCAGCAAACTAGTTAGGTAGGGGTTCTCATCTCAGTCCTGGCAAATATGTGTGTGAGTGTATTTATGTTTATGCGTATATCTGTAGGTCACAATATTTTGTGGCCATCCACAACCAGTTCATCTCCAATTGCCATACTTTACAAGAGCTGCTGATGTCCCTCACCTTAGAAGTAACTCTGGATGCCCTTCACCCTATAAGCTCCATGGTGCATGTGATAAATGCATAACACTGTAGTAACAATAGCTAGATATGTAGGGGTTTGAATCTCACTCCTGGTAAATGTGTGTGTGTGAGAGCAGTATTTTGTGTGTGTGTGTGTGTGTGTGTGTGTGTGTGTGTGTGTGTGTGTGTGTGTGTGTGTGTGTGTGTGTGTGTGTGTGTGTTTGCTTGTGAAACATATCCATTGGGGGGTGGGTTTTGCAATCTTTTAGTGTGTTCCTCCCAGTGCATGTCCCAATGTCCATTGTATAGGACCCACTGCTGTCAACCACTGTAGAGGTAGCTGTAGACACTCTGCAGCCCTATACGCTGTGTGCTACATGAAATAACTATGTAACAGTATGGTATCAAAAACAAGATAGGTGGGGTTTCTAATTCTTTGATAACATTCCCCATTCAGGAATCATAGACACACTCAGCTAGGCATCAACCCTTATGTCACTAGGTGAGTTGCAAACTGGCTCATGGAGGGAACCCACAGTGTGAAGGCAGTGGACTCCATGTCAAACTGCTGACCAGTCATGAGTGGAGTACCACAGGGTCTGGTCCTGATTCCCCCCATGTACGGTATGTACACCTCTAACATCCAGCCCAACACAAAGGGACTCTGGCTGACAATGTTTGCAGACAAATGCTACGTGGGGGCAATGTTTACATCCCCAAATTTTGTTGACATCCTTCATACAGTCCCCACAGAGACGTATGACTGTTGTCTGAACACTGGCCTTAGGCTCAATGGCAAGAAATGTTGTGCCATCCCCTCTGGCATCAACATGGTTTCCATGAATTACCACATTGCTGATAGGTCACTTGACAGAGAAGTCATTATAAGAGGTCTGGGAATACAGGTTGACAGTGGCCTCTCTTATAACCACCACATTGCCATTGTGGACAGAAAGTCCGTCTATGTGGCACATCTCATAAATAAGGGTGTTGCATCCAGGAAGGAAGAGGTCATTGTCTCCCTCTACTCTCCCCTCATTAGGCTAAACATCAAGTGCAATGGCTTATTTGTCATGTACCTCACTAGACACCTACAAAACTGGGGAAGCTGCAAATGTACCTCACAAATAGGACCAATACCTCCAAGTATTCTTGGTCACATCTTGTCTACTTACATGCTATCTCTGCTTGACGGACAAAGCTATGTCTGCCCAGCCCTGTTAGGAATGCCACATCTAGTGAAATCCCAATCCGTCAGCACCACATGCCACAGAGATCATAACCTCATTGCCACAATCAACAGAACATGCTGGGAGACATGTCCATAACCCAGAGACTGGCCACATTATGGACTATATGTCACATACATGTCAATTAGACCACCTTACTGGCCCTCTTCTAGAGAAATCTGGATGAGTGGATGGGGAATTTAACTGTCACCATGGGGATCATTCAAGTGGCAATAGTCAATGGACGTACAGTGGACAAATGTCGGGTGGCATGATGCCAGGGTACTCCCATGGGCTAAGTGTGTAATGACTCCATGGCCATTATCCTGGTACACACCTATGAACACATGAACCTATGAATCTCAGCACTGGCAAATGTGTGCATGCATGACTGTGTATAAAAGTGTTTGTGAGTATGTAAAGTTGCAGGTGAAAGTACTTTGACACCCATCTCACCCACTACACCCCCCATTACCATACTCTGCAATGGCTGGTGATGTTATACACTTTAAAGGTACTTTGTGATACTCTTTAACCTATAGACTCCCTGGTCCTTGCGGTAACTGCATAACACTATAGTACCAATAACAACACAGGTAGGAGTTCCAATCTGAGTCCTGGCAAATGTGAGCATGTGTGTGTCTGTATGTGTGTGTCTGTATCTGTGTGTGTGTGTGTGTGTGTGTGTGTGTGTGTGTGTGTGTGTGTGTGTGTGTGTGTGTGTGTGTGTACGCGCAAGTGTTTGTACGTGTGTATATTTGCAGGAGACAGCATTTTAAGGCCTCATTCTCCCAGTAGACTGCAGATTGTCATATTTTACAAGGGCTGGTGATGTTGCTCACCTTAGAAGAGCCATGGAATAGTCTTCACCTGACAAGGTCCGTGGCACATGTGATAAATGTATATCCCTGTAGTACCAAAAACAAGATAGATAGGGGTTCTAATCTCAGTCCTGGAAAATGTGTGACTGTGTGTGTGACAACAGTATCCTGTGTTTGAGTGAGTACTATATCCAACGGGGGGGGGGGTTTAACATTTTTAGACCATGGTACTCCAAGTACATGTCCCAAGGTCCACTGTGCGAGGTCTGCTGTCTCCATCAACCACAGAGGTATCTGGTGACACTATTCAGCCCAATAAGGCATATGCTGATTGTAGGAACTATGTAACAGTATGGACTGACTGACAAAATAGGCAGGGCTGCTAACCTCAGTTCTATCAAATGTGTGTATGACTGTATTGGTGTTTGTCATTGTATATATTTCTATGGGTTAGAGTATTTTGAGTCCATTCTCACCCAGTACATCTTCCATTGCTATACTTTACAAGGCCTGGTGATGTTGCTCACCTTAGATGAACTGTGGAACGCACTTCATTCTACAAGCTCTGTGGTGCTTGCAATAAATGCATAATAGTTTTGTAGCAATACCTAGATAGGTAGGGGTTCTAATCTCAGTCCTGGAAAATGTGCGTGTGTGTGTGTGTGTGTGTGTGTGTGTGTGTGAGTGTGTGTGTGTGTGTGTGTGTGTGTGTGTGTGTGTGTGTGTGTGTGTGTGTGTGTGTGTGTGCAAGCCTAGTATGCTGAGTGTGTTTGAGTGAGGATTATAGCCATGGTTTACAATTTTAGGCCATGGTACTCCCAGCACATATCTTACATTCCACTCTGAGGGCTGCTTTTTACATCAACCATAGAGGTATCTACAGACACTCTGAGGACCTATAAGCCTTGTGCTGTGTGCAACAGCTATATAACTGTATGGAATGAATAGCTAGAGAGGCAGGGCTGCTAATCACAGTACTGGCACATTTGTGTGTGTGGATTGGTGTTTATAGCAGTGTTTGGGAGTGTGTAGACTCGTGCATGACAGTATTATAAATCCATTCACACTCAGTACACCCCCCACTCCCATACCTTAAAAGGGCATGTGATGTAATTCACTTTACATGTACTGTGGAAAACTCTACACATGATAAGCTCTGTGCCACCTGTGATAACTGCCTAACACTGTAGTATCACTAACTTGAAGGGTAGGGGTTCCAAAAACAAACACTGACAATTGTGATCTCGTGTGTGTGTGTGTGTGTGTGTGTGTGTGTGTGTGTGTGTGTGTGTGTGTGTGTGTGTGTGTGTGTGTGTGTGTG